>NC_036628.1:1730296-2030296 GCF_900079805.1 Fusarium fujikuroi IMI 58289 | reverse complement strand
GCCCAGGCATTCCAGTGGAGGCGCGAGTATCTTCAGGTGACGCGAGTGTTCGACCGATGGTTCCAATGCACCGAACAGGATGCGGACATGGGCCGAAGAGCAGAAGAGTATTATGAGGAGCAAGCAAAGTCCAATGTTGTCAAGACTTTCAAGCAATTTAAGCGTGATTCGTCACACATGTCACGTTTAGGAGATCGAGCTCAACTCTATCTCGGAGCTACTAAATTGTTACAAGTCTTTGATCGAGCGATCAAGAGCCGTAGGGACCAAGACAAGCAGCAGGTCAAGAGGTATCTGATGGCTAGGTATACGCAAGTCTCTTCTGCTAGAAAGAAACGCAATTTCTTTGCTGCTATCGATCGATGGAGGGTATTGGCGATGGAGGATCGGGCACGGAGCGACTTGATACAAGAGTTGCGAACCCACAAAGATACCCAAAAGGCTATCCTAATTGCTGATGCATGGAAATGTCAAGCGGACGTTGACCAAAGGCGCATGCAACATGCCAAACTGCAACATGCAGAGGGATGGTTAGAAGCTTGGAAAGTGTACACCGTCGACCTTGAGCAGCGGGATACAGACGCCTGGCAGCTTTGGGCGGCCGACAAACAACGGCAATCCCTCAAGTCCTGGTCAATCGCATCGTTACAACAAAGTGGACAGGGTCACACAGCAATCGAAGTTCAAAGGAAGCACGAACGCGAAAGGCGTAACCGCGTGCTGCAATATTGGCGTCAACGGGGTGATAGAATTCGATCCATGGCTCCTGAAACTCGCGCACAGCCACAATCTGTGCCGGCTGCATGGCCACGTGGAAGTTGGCGAGCATTGTCTGGGAGGCGGTCACTGGCCAGCCGCAATGATAAGGGCTTTGATTACTCCAGTACACCGCTCGAGACACCGACTAGATGGACTGGGCAGCCATTCTCCATGTCGACTATGATGCCACCAGGATCCATGGCCCCACTTCGAGAGGCGGACGAGAATGATGAAGCGTTTTCGCTACCTGGCGATGAAGATGATGAGCTACCAGCCTCGCCATCTTTGAGGCCTGCATCGCGAGGACCTGGCCAGTTCTCAGGTCTGCCATCAACGACACCGATGGCACCGGTCCCATCGCATTTAGAGCGCGATACCCAGGCTCGTGACCCCGAGTTCGACCAGAACCTGGCAAGCACAGCAGGACCTGGCCGGCCTGGACCCTCACGGCGGCCAGTAGCTGCGAGATCATTTGGGGTGAGGCCTCCAAATGGGCGCACGATTGGACTTTTGCCTTCCTCGCCGGAGCCAAACTCCCCAGCCATCATCAGCAGATCCGTGAGCGCGCGACCATCTGCCACGCGATTTGGACTCCCACGACAGACCACTACTACTAAGTTTACGCCAGCCACAAGATCTGTGCGTATTCAATCACCGAGAACACTATCGGCTACACCACAATCTCGGCCACCGGGATTGCCAAGAGGGCATCAGCTGCGTGGCCGTATGAGTACAAACCAATAACCCTGTCGATCAGGATGGCTATTAGTATATACATCAGGGAGGAACATGTGTGAAGCTGGCTTTGGCGGTTTGCAAAAGTTGGATTGGCTATGGATGATCTGGATGTGTTTCTCTGACGTTGGATGACTTGTTTGATAAAAGGATACCCCTTTCTGTTAGCGTTATTGTTATTTGTGAATGCATGGTGACGATCCGTCGAAGGCGTTGGATAGGCAATAGTTTATGAAACTTGCTGATCTTGAAACAAATTCATTACTTAGCACGAACTTGCTCAAGTAGGTAGACGTGAATATCGTGTCTATGCAGATAGATTTGGGTGTCTTTTCGTTGTTAGCAGTGTAGATGGTCAAATGTGCCGTGTTGTGGACGTCGAGCCATGATGGGCTAAGCCATTACATGGATGTTAATATGCGCGAAAGTTCTAATTATATGATATGGACGAGGAACAACATCAACACTATTCCAACGACCAAATTGTATTTAGCTTCTAACTTCTGTGTAATTGAGGATGTCTAGGGTGGCATGGCATTTATCATCATGGGTTTGTGCATGAGCCGGATGTGTGTGGGGGGTGTGGGGGGGTCACGTCACCTCTAATCACGCTGTAGTCTACTCGGTTTATTGCATTGATTGACTCTGGCGACTTAGCTCACCAAAGCTTCAGCCGTCAAATCTCAAGCTCGTCTCCTTTTGCGCCTCGATAAAGGGGAAGTCGCGCCATCACAATTCCTTAGAGATGCGCGCAAACTGTTCTCCTTAATAGCATGAAGGCCGTCTTGCCGGGCAACCCACGCTCGAGGCTCCAAGGGCTTGCCTCGGGTTACTGGGACTCGCGACACATTAATGTAAACACCATGCTCTACTCCTGAGCTCTTAACCCAGCTGATGAACTGATGCTGCATAGGTATACATCACAGGCAGCGCCTTTGCAATCTTGGAAGGATCCCATGGGATTCTTCAGACGGTTTACGATGAAGGCGAACAACCGCTAGAAGCTATCGCATTCGACGAAGCAACAGGCAAGATCGCTACTTGCACATTGACCCAAGTCCGTGTGTACAAGCCATTCGGGTCGCGCGAAGACACTTTGAAGGTTCCAGTTCCCGATTTCATGATAAATGCCTAGGAAACTCAGCTCACGACTCTACTAGTGGGCGCTCGAATCGACCTTGGAGATTCCCTATCCGAACCCCGACGACGTGCCGTGTACATTGTCCTGGGGCAGCTCCGCAGAGCTGTTGTTGGGTACGCAATACCTGTCCCTGTTCGACACCAAGACCGAACCGAGGTGTCTCTGGCAAAAGAAGCTGCCGAGCATCGCCAAATATGCCTTACTGTCGTACGATTCGAGATACATCGCCACGTCCAGCCATCATGACCACTTGATCAAGGTCTGGAGGAGACTCAACTTTGGTGCCGACGAAGTCCGATTCGATCTCACATACCTCCGACACCCGAATATCATAACCTCTGTGAGATGGCGCAGACCGTTCCATGTCGAGCAGGCCTCCGACAATGTTCTATACACTACATGTCTCGATAAATGCATACGAGTTTGGACACCTACTGACACACCCGACGGGAAGCATTGGCAGCTATGGGGACAAGTGGATCTTTGTGCGCCATCGCAAGAGAACCCAGAGGGCTTGGACATGCGCCTCGCTCTGGTTCTTGACGGGCGAGACTTCACAGCCTCTGTAGAACAAGCTGTCCAGGCGCGAATGTCTGACGACTCAACCACCGACGACCCCGTTGCCCTTGATCACCTAGTAGCAGTCGCGACTAAGAATCCAGAAATATGTATAGCTCTTGATGGGAAGGGCATCATGTCGGCATGGGCGCTCGAGAATGTTGGCAGCAGTACCGCGAATTCACCAACCTTATTTAAGGTGGCTCAAGTCAAGGATGTCCACTTTGAGCTTCTCAGCAACTTCCTTCCGGCCAAAGACACGCCTCACACAGAGATACAAACGTATTGTGACAAGGAGAGTGGCAAGGTTCACTTTATGTTGCATGCATTCGACGGAAGAATAGGCGTGTTTACTGGAAGCGTTGCTGATCTCTTTGACCCCATGACCAATGATCGACGCCTCGCCCTTCAAACAATTTGGTCTGGACATTCGACTTCGATAACCAAGATCGTCCGAAATTTCAGTGGGCGAGCGGTGGTCTCTCGAACCAGAGACGGTGAAAGTATCGTGTGGAAGCATATTTTGAGCCCACGGGACAACTCGGGCCTGACCTTGACACGAGGGAGCGTTATCCCCGAGAAGGGCCACATACATCGCATATGTGTGCTGAGAAAGGGGCGTTTTGTGGTTTTCCTCCGCCATGACACATTCTCGCTCTGGGATTGTAGGACAAATCGAGCTACTGCCCTCTCTCAATGTGACTACGAGGTGTTAGGGAAGCCACTGTGCCTCATCATTCTGCCTCGATCAGATGTCAAGAACTATACCGTTGCTCATATTGCGACGATAACGTCGGAAGGACACGGTATCGTGTGGGAGGTTCAACTGCCTCGCTACTTTGATGACCCAAAGACAACAGCCGGAGCCAATGTTGAGGAACTGTGTCGCTTTGAAATTAAGGACATAAAGAGTCTGGCCTATGTGTTGCCAGTTGATCCTGCCGGTTCGCAGCCCATCGTCTCGGGCTTTCTCGATATATTCGCTCGCGATGTTGCCATTTCTTATACACACACGGGCCGTGTGGACTTTTGGACTGCGCGAGTTGACCCCGAACAGCGAAGCGTTGGATGGCTATCGACGTGTACCACGGAGACGGGAGTTTCTGAGCCAGCACTGGTCAGTGGCAGTACGTTGAAGAAAGCTGCCCTCGTGAATTCGTCGAGATCGCAATTGACTATTTGGGACATTGGCGGTGCTCGTCTCGAATATGAGAATAACTTTCAAGAACACCAGGTGATTCAAGATCTTGACTGGACATCAACACCCGATGGCCAGTCTATTCTCGCCGTTGGTTTCCCTTACCGAATCATCCTCCTCTCTCAGATGCGATTTGATTATCTCAACAAGGGCCCAGCATGGGCACAAATTCGCGAGATCAGCATTCGAGAGCTCACACCGCATCCAATTGGTGACTCAACCTGGCTGGGCGACGGCCACCTGGTTATTGGTGCTGGCAACCAGATGTTTGTGCAGGACAGGCACGTTGGAATCTCCGAGTCTATGAAGACTGATCTGCGTCTTCCTCTGCGAAAAGATGGCAAACTAGACTTATTTCAGGTTGTTCAAAGATTCAACGGCCCCTTACCAGTCTTCCACCCCCAGTTTCTCATGCAATGCATCCTTTCAGGGAAGGCGACCCTTGTTAGGCGCATTTTGGTGGCTTTGCATAAGACCTTGAAATACCACATTGACGGTGAAATGCTGGATGACTACCTGGGAATGGATTTGAGCGAATTCTATATGCCCGAGGTAAGTGACAATTCCATCATGCCGAGGACACAACACGTCGTGCTAATCCAATTGTTCAGCAAAGTCATACTTTAGCTGTTGACAAGTCTTCTGGGGCCTATCTGAATGGAAGCAACACGGATGAGACGGATGACGAGGATATATTCACGGAGCAGACCGCAGTCTCGATCAACGAGAAGCTCGTAAAGATTGATATCATCCAACTCTCAGGACACGAACAGATTCAGCTCGCTGATATTATTGAATGCGTTGCCCTTGTTGAGAGACATCGACGATCGATGGACGAGAATGGTGCTCGATTCATGCTGCTGTTCCGTCAACATGCCCTCCGTAAAGGACGAACCAACGAGATGCACCTCTCATGGCGTGAAATCAACTGGGCTTTCCACTCTAACAGCCAAGATATTCTGGTTGACTTCGTATCGCGGCAAAACCATGGCAGTATGCTTTGGGAACATGCTCGTGAAAGTGGCCTGTTCATGTGGCTCACTGATCCTACTGCATTGGTACTCACTACTCCGATCTGACGAACTTGTTACGGTAGCTAACACCTCCCAGAAAGCTCAGTTCGAGCTGATCGCCAGAAACGAGTACACAAAGAACGAGGTCAAAAACCCGGTTGACTGCAGCCTTTACTACCTCGCGCTCCGGAAGAAGACGGTCCTCCAAGGTCTGTGGAGAATGGCAAACTGGAACAAGGAGCAGGCAGCCACTCAACGCCTGCTGGCAAACAATTTTGAAGACCCTAAATGGAGATCGGCAGCACTCAAGAATGCCTATGCCTTGCTTAGTAGGCGGCGATTCGGTAAGATATCCTTGAGGTAGCGGCCTTCTCGTACAAAAGCTGATTGTGAATAGAGTATGCTGCGGCATTCTTCCTTCTTGCGGACCACCTCCACGACGCTGTTCAGGTTTGTCTGAATCAGCTGAAAGACATGCAATTAGCGATCACAATATCGCGCGTCTATGAAGGCGATGACGGCCCTGTCCTGCGCCGTCTTCTTCAAGACACAGTGCTCCCACTCGCAGCACAGGAGGGTAACCGCTGGCTGGCTGCATGGGCCTTCTGGATGCTCGGCCGTAAAGATGTGGCCGTACGGGCACTTATTGTGCGTTGTGATCTGTCAAGTTCTGGATACGGGCTGAATCGCTGACATATTGATAGACACCGGTGTATACTCTCTTGGAAACACCTTGTTCACCTGACATCAAGTCTCGACTGTTTTTGACTGACGACCCGGCATTGGTTGTCCTTTACTCACATCTACGTCACCAGACTCTGCAAACTTTGAGAGGAGCATCTAAGATTACACCGAAAGTTGAGTGGGAGTTTGTGTTGCACAGCGCCAAGCTATATGACAGAATGGGATGCGATCTTTTGGGATTGGATATAGGTGAGTGCAAGACAACAATACAGGTACCAAGCACATGTTCACTGACTGTGAAATAGTACGTAATTGGGAGTTCCAACAGTCACCTGGAGCAACTGGCCTTGGTGGAGAGGTCAACCCTCTGAAGCTGCTTCGCCGGAGAAGCTCTTTGGTGGTTGCCGACTTGCCTTCGCCAACTCTTAAATTCGACTCTCATCGGGAGAAGAAGAAGACGGTCAAACCGCCACCCACGACATTTGAAGAGCCAGATGCTGGCTCCCTGCTCGACAGTTTTGGCTTCTGATGGCGTTATTGAGTTGCAGTGTTGAAGAGGGGGCGATGTGTGTGTATTTGCTCAGTGCCTAGCGAGCTTCATGTAAGTACGCTGAAGCTCATGATTTGTGGCTTTTTCATGGCGAGGCAGGGGAGTCAAGGCTGGGAAGAGTTGATTCGCAGGGCTATACTGCAAACACGATAGCAAGTATGGATGGATAGTTAATACTCCAGTGGCAATAAAAGTGTCCTTACTTGGAAGATACCTGTTTATTAAGTACCTGCTCAACTGTAGGTAAGGTATCTTATTATGAGGTCGATGCGATAGTATCTTAAGGTAGGTGCGTAAATCAACCAACAAGTTGATAGCGGAAAGTCTCCCCGAAAATCGGAATGTGGGGGCTGGTTCGCTTGGTAATACAGTTAACTAAGGTAGGTGCCTGCCTAGTACCTATCTCATCTCACTCAACGTCACAACCATCCCCCAAACAAACGCGTCTCTGAAACTAAACATCGTCATCCATTAGCTGCTCACAGCCAAGAAAGAAATGGCGACACGTGTGATTCCAGGGCGCAGTTTCACGCTGCGAGGCGTTGTAGCTGGCCTCGCAGTTGGCACCATCATCTGCTTCTCCAATATGTACTTTGGCTTGCAGACAGGATGGGTTTCCATCATGTCAATGCCTGCGAGTCTCATGGGCTTTGGAATTTTTAGGCTCCTTGCACCGCATCTAAGGTTTCCATTTTCTCCTGTTGAGAACGTATTGCTCCAGAGCGTAGCTTGTGGCATGGCTATCATGCCACTGGGATGCGGCTTTGTTGGTGTTGTATGCCATCTTGACTCATATTATACCAAGAGATTGTTCTGACTGCGAGGCAGATCCCGGCACTGAACTACCTTTTGGCTCAGGATGAGCAAGGCCCGATCAATCTGAGTACCTGGCAGCTCATCATCTGGTCTCTGGGACTCTGCTACTTTGGCGTCGTCTTTGCTGTTCCCCTGTAAGCCATTGTATGATCCATATCTTTCTGCTTCAATCTTGCTGATACCCACCAGACGCAAGCAAGTCATCATTCGAGAGCGCCTCAAATTTCCCAGTGGGTTCAGTACAGCCGTGCTGATTTCAGTATTGCACGGACAAGGCCGCCAATCGACTAAGGACGAGCTTGACGCTGCTGCTAAAGGCGGCTTTGCAAGTCTCGTTCCTCGTGACGAGCCTCTTCAACCAGACGCCATTGGCCGGGCTGCTACGGACCAGGAGCATCAACAGAATGCCGGGCATGACGTGTCGGACAAAGGAGACTGGAGAGCCAATATTAAACTGCTACTTTTGTGTTTTGGCGGCTCTGGGCTTTATACTCTGGCGACATATTTTTTCCCCATACTGCGCAATTTGCCAATATTTGGTTCTGCCGCAGCTCACACATGGCTCTGGACATTCAACCCCAGCTTTGCTTATATCGGCCAGGGAATCATAATGGGGACCGAAACGACGCTGCATATGCTTCTTGGCGCTGTAGTTGGCTGGGGAATCCTCAGCCCTCTGGCCAAATCTCGGGGTTGGGCGCCTGGAGATGTTGATGATTGGGAGCATGGTAGCAAGGGATGGATCATTTGGATCTCGTTGGCTATTATGCTGGCGGATGCAATCGTCAGCCTTGCTTACGTTGGCCTCCGCGGAATCTTTACCAGCCAACAGGTTACTGGGATTATGTCTTCCTTACGTCAGAGAGTACAGGAACATGGCTTCTCTGGCTTGTGGAAGAACCTGAGCCATGGCTATTCACCACTCTTGAGTAACGAGACTGAGGCTGCCCAGAGCCGCTATGGAGCTGGTGAATATGCCCCAGTCCGTGATGACGATGAGGAGGATGCTCCTCCCCACCAGTGCATTGGGCCCCGTATGGTAACGATCGGCCTTCTTGCTTCAATAGCTCTGTGCGTCCTCACTATTCATTTTGTCTTTGGTGACCTTGTACCACTCTATGCCACCACCATTGCTGTTCTCATGGCTCTGGTGTTAAGTATCATGGGAGTTAGGGCGCTCGGTGAGACGGATCTGAACCCCGTATCTGGCATTAGCAAACTCGCGCAGCTGTTCTTTGCCTTTATCATCCCTCAGACTCACAAGTCCAGTGTCTTGATCAACCTGATCGCTGGTGCTGTGGTAAGTAATCCCTATACCTACAAATCCAGGCGAACGTTCTAACCCGCCACAGTCTGAAGCTGGTGCTTTGCAAGCTGGCGATCTCATGCAGGACCTGAAAACTGGGCACTTACTGGGAGCAGCTCCGAAAGCCCAATTCTGGGGTCAAGTCATTGGAGCAAGCGTCGGTGCTGTTCTGAGTGCATTCATCTACCGTGTCTACACGAGGTGGGTAACCTATCACTTCGCCATCTCACACTTGAAAGAGGACCTGGCTGACACAGCTGAAATGCAGCGTATATACCATTCCTGGTGATCTCTTCCAGGTACCAACCGCCTACGTCTGGATATTCACTGCAAGGCTTGTCACAGGTTCTGGGCTACCATATCGTGTCAAGGAATGGGCCATTGGAGCTGCGGTTCTATTCGCAGTTGCTACTATCGCCAGAACGCTCGCTATCGGTAAGAGATGGCGACCTCTGATTCCTGGTGGCATTGCTGTCGCCGTCGGTAAGTTGACTATATGTGACCCCGAGGGAGATAATATCGCTGACGCCTGACAAGGCATGTATAACGTCCCGTCTTTCACGCTGGCTCGAACCGTTGGCGGTCTGTTTGCATGGTACTGGACTCATATCGCGCGACGGACGCAGACCCCTCTAATCATCCTTGCTTCGGTACGTGTCTTGTCCATTCCATGTCGCACCCATCCTGACCCCTTTAGGGATTCATTCTTGGCGAGGGTTTCCTGAGCATTGTAAACCTCTTGCTGCAGGGCCTGAATGTTCCTCATCTGTGACTGCATCGCGTACCATATTCGATTCGTGGAGATACTATCTTCTCAGACTTTGCTGGCCGTGTCCAAACCTGATAAAAGAAGCGTCTATTTCAGCTGCCATGAGTGCTTCCTTGAAACACCCTCAGAATCGGTCCAAGAAGCCCTGAGAACTAGCGCTCGGGCATTGTCATCAGCTGCCGCAAAAACGATAACCCCGGAGAGACTCTGGGGCGACTTGGCAGATGATTTAGCCTCTGGAGGAGCGAGAAGAAGGCCCTGCTTCCAGTGCGTGACAGTGCCAGAAGGACCAGTGGTGAACGCGACGCCTCCCTGGTCTTTCTTGTCCCAGGTCTCCGGTGTTGTCTCGGCAGGGGGTAACGGGTCGCTTCTGGATGTCGTGAAGAAGTTGTCGAACCAAATGAGGAACCCGTCAACATTCTCGACCTCACGGGTGAGTTTCGATGACCACTTGGCGCTGAACTGAAGATCCTCGGTCTTGACGGTGTGGAGATCAAGCACCTTGAAGGGGTAGGGTTCACCACAGACAGAACTTTGTTGCATGGCCTCAATACGGGCCTCTTCGTAGATACCTTCTTGCATAGTCTTCATATCAAAGCCGTAAACATCTCTCCAGAAAGAGATGTGGTCCGAAACATACTCGGGGTCTGCGATGGGGGCAATCCAGATTGTGGCAGAGCTGGGCGCGAGAATACCATCAGGCTTCAAGTAACGGTCTCGAGCATACAAGACACTTGGAAGCATAGCCTCATAGAGTAGACAGTAGCCCATCCACTCGCTGACAATAATATCAACCTGGTCTACAGGCAGCTTGACATCCTCAATGGCGCCCTTGAGAGTTGTGATAACATCGGACAGACCGTTGTGGAAAATGTTCTCCCTAGCCTTGACAATGATGTCTGACTTGTCAACAGCAATGACTTGTTTAGCGCCAGCCTTTGCAGCAAACATGCTCAAGATACCTAGGTCAAAACCTTTAGTGTTGAATCAAGAACGGGATCATATCCAGGCTTACCAGTGCCACATCCGATATCGAGGACGACCTTGTCCTTGAAGATGTGCTTATTATTGTAGATGAAGTCACGATACGCATCGGTTCGTACGGCATCTTTCAGCATCGTCTCGTGGATTTCTGGATACAGTCAGTATAAACAGATCAAGATATCGATAAGTGGTGGGATGTACCATGTTCAGCGTAAGACTCAAAGTAGTAGGCAGAGTCATCCTTCTTCTCCGTTGCAGCCGTCTCGATATCATCGCCCCATCGCTTATCGAGTGTCTGCTGAACTGTCAAGCGGTAGCTGGCAAATTGATCTCTGAGCTTCTCGAGCTCCTCCTCCAGTTCCCTGTTACGGGCCTTGAGATTTCCATCGTTGGATCCAGCTGCGTGGTCGTTGGTAATGTTCTCCAATACTTCGTCCAGAGAAAAGATGAGAGCATCGTTCTCCAGAACAGGCTGAAGGTATTTCTCGTCTTCGAGGTCTTTTGCAGAAATCTCCTTGGGCAATGGTGTGCCATTCTTTACATTATCACGAACAAAGTTGACGAGCTTGACAGCACCGTGAAAGTCAAGCTGAAGCTTTTGAACATAGTCGGCAAAGCTGAAACCATGGTTCTTGCTGCTATCCTCGAGCATAGCGGCAACGGTAGGGAAGGTTTGGGCACTGAAGAAGGATGTAATGGGGATTGACTCCTCATCAGACTCCAGGTCGAGCCATTCGCCCTCATCAGAGACAGATTCGTGAGTAGACATTTTCCCCTTTTCACTAGAATGCAAGACCAGGCAAGATCAAACCAAGTTGAATCAAGAACTCGAGTGGCCAGTATTGAATGTTGGTTTGGTTTGGTTTGCACCGAGTTAGCCAACCTTAGCTTGGAGAATATTTTGTGGGATCACGGTGATTGGAGAAGGCTATGCCCTGTTGGGGAATTTTTTTTTTGGGTCATGATAGGTAGAAAGTTGGCAAAGGCTTTGCAAACGCATGGCGAGGTGACCATCCAGATGCAATCAGCGAGGTGTTTGCTGTTAATATATATGATATGTCTGTAAGGGGGTATATCGCATATATCTCTGTCTGACTGTTCGACGACTTTGCTGATGTAGTTTTATTTATATTTTTTTGGCTTTCGGCTTCTGTTTCGTCTCTTCCTTTTCGTCGTCGTTATTCTCAGACTCT
Organism: Fusarium fujikuroi IMI 58289; assembly: GCF_900079805.1. NCBI lineage: Eukaryota > Fungi > Ascomycota > Sordariomycetes > Hypocreales > Nectriaceae > Fusarium > Fusarium fujikuroi. Next base: position 2,018,590 of record NC_036628.1, on the reverse strand, counting down.
TGGCCGTCTTTTTCTCCTTCATTGTCGTTGTCATCGTCGTCGTCGTCGTCGTCGTCATCGTCATCGTCTTCCTCACCATCATCGTCTTCGCCATCTGATACAGTTTCTCCAAGCTCAACGAGACGAGCCTGTAGTCAAGTCAGTTAGTATATAGCATGCAAATATGAGCACCGCGTTTCTTGACTTGCCTTATATTTGGCCACCTTTTCCTCCAAATCGCCAAATACCATCAGGAGGTCATCAAGTTCGGACTGAGTGGTCTCTCGAGCCTCATTTGACTCCTGCAGCTTCTTCTCAGTCGCCTCTCTAGCCTTCTTGGCCTCCTCTTTTGCTGCCTCCTTCAATTCTGATAGTTGCTTCTCGGCTGCGTCCTTTGCTTTGTTGGCAGCTGACAGTTCCGATTCCATCTGCGAGACATGTGAGTTTTGTTGACTATGTTCGATCAAGACAGATTGATAATCCCTTACATTCCTGAGCTTAGCCTCCAAGCCCTTCTTTCCAGCGTCCCCTCCGCTGAGCTGCTTCTTGAAGCTCTGGCACTTCTCTTCTGCTTCCTTGGTCTTCAATTTCTGCTGCTCCAGGTCCACCTGACTCTGGTCTCGATAAGCGTCTATCTCGGCATCTTTTCTATCGCAGAGGCCTTGCAATTCCTCTTTGAACCTGGCCTGTTTCTCATCTGCTTTAGCCTTAGACTGGGTCTTGAAGTCTTCGTATTCCTGACGAAGATGCCCTAGCACCTTCTCATATTTCTCTCTTTGCATATCTATCTCGTTCTTGCGTTGCAGCTGTAGTGCATTGTACTCCTTTTGGGACTATGTTTAAGCCAATGTTAGCCGACTACACTCGTACACGCCGTAACGGCTGGGATAACAGGCACGCACCTTCATCAGAACAACTTCGAGACGACTGATGTTCGCTTTGAGATCTGCCACTTCCGCATCCGTCCTTCGTCTAATCTTCTCTGCTTCGGCCTCGGCCACTTTCCGAACTAGTTCGAGCTGCTTCTGATGGTCATTTTCTTGTGCTGTTTGCTGTGAACGCAGCTGAGCAATTTGCTTTTGATACTCGTTCTCCTTAATCGAATATTGAGATTGTAATTGAGCAACCTGCTTACGCTGATCATTCTCCTTGGACACCAATTGGCCCTGAAGCTTCCTGTAGCCGTTTTCAGTAGGGTCAATACAAGTCGATAATGGTGGCACTTACCGCAGCTCTTCGCTATGATGCTTTTGTAACCCTTCATTCACGGTTTTGACCCGTTGCATTTCTAGAGCAGCGGTTTCCTTTGATCTGCGATGATCCGCCTGTTCCTGTCCTAACTGCCCCTGAAGTACTGCTAGCTTTTCCTGGATCTCGTTCACAGTATTCTGCTTTTCCTCGACCTGGCTCCTGAGAGAGTCTACAAGTTCCCTTGAAACACCTTTCTGAACACCGTTGGTGACGACAGATATTTCCATGCCGGGCTCTCTGTCAATAGCACGTGCTATCCGGCTATAGTTGTCCTTGAAGAACTCAACAAATTCCCTGTCGAAGAAGACATCGGGGAGTCGCCCTGGAGACGAAGCGTCCAGCTTTTGAGGCAAGACTTCGAAATCACGAATAGAAGGGTGGCTGCGAAGTTTCGATAGGCGATCTAGGTATACATCTCGATCTATGCGAGCCGTTAAGATAGAGAGTAATGTTGCTCTTGGAATTGGTGAGTCTTTTGTTGAGAATTCGTAAGCAACACCAAGCAACATAGTGCATAGTCCCTGAACGATCTCGCCACCGCCTATGGTTGGAGGTTGTGAAACAGCTTGAATCAGGCTTTGAACATTGCTTCCCTCGGCGAGAAAGTCGTTCACTGCATCGAGATCCTCAAAAAGCCAGCCCAAGAGTAGCATAAGATAACCGACCAAAACCCGCGTATCGTCACCTCTACGAAGGCCTGACGTAACGTGAGCTGAAAGAGTTTGGATGGCAGTCACAACCTCTTCCCCGTCTTCCGAATCACCTTCAGTCAAGCCCAAGGCTTCTGACTTGGCTTCCGAGTTTTCATGCAAGAGATGGAAAGTGATCACAGCAGCGAACCATTGCCTGTATGGATCCGAGGACTCAACTGGAGGCTGCAGAAGAACTGTCAAAACGTTGGAAGACTCGTTGGCCCCGGATTGATGTCCTTCAATGGCGCGGCCAAGAAAGTGCAGTCTTACAGCTGGGTGATGTGAAAAATAAGCTTGCAAGCACTCAGCCGCCGCAAAACGAACATCGAATTCTTGGAGGTCCTGTAGACACAATGTCAGGTCTAATAAGCCGTCGATAACGAACACCTTTTCGCCTTGGCTGGCCTGTCCATCAGCCGTGCCATTCTTAGCCAAAGGAGCCAAAACCATCATTTGAGCAAATGCCTCCTGAAGAGGTGCATTTTGCCGAATCACATCACCACAAGTGACAAGAGCCTATATGATGTCAACGAAATGGCCTTCCGGTAGCAATCAAATTATCGAACCTCGGCCTTGATTTGTATTTGCGCTTCATGGCTGAAGGCCAGTTGTAGAATGTGGTAGGCAAGACCATGCTTCCATATAGCTGTTTGATTCAATGAGGTACCTGCGGAGCCCCTGACAACAAATAGACGAATGACGGCGAGGAAAGCATAGACATTTCGGTTTCGTTGCGCTGCTGCCCACGAAGCGATTTCAGATCCATCAGTTTGAGGTTTCAGAACTCGACCTAATAAATCCGACAAGCGGTTCATGCAACCCGACTCCCGGAACAGGGCCTGGTTTGAGCTGTTTGACCGAAGGAGGTTGGCCAAAAGGATCAGGCAGTCCTCAACAGTGCGACCTCCTTCTACGAGAGCTCCATCGGCTTCGATAATGGCAAACAATCTTTCAAAAGCATTCTCAAAAGCCACCAGCTTCTGTATTTCGATCGATGTCGGTGTGAGGTAGGTCAGGAGAACAATAGCTTCGTTGCGTATAGCGTCGCGTTGGTCATCGAGGACGGAAACCAGCCGCGGTATACCAAGGGGAGCAGTGAAGATACATTCCTCGGTGCGTTCTGTACGTGCCGAAAGTATGGCGGCTAGTAATTGCAAAGAATATAGACGGGAATAGAAATCGTTTGTTTCGAGGAAATCGAGCAGTAACGTAATGTTCTCTTGGCGTTGAGTGAACTCGTCGGCCAACCACAGGGCGATCTCCTCCGAAGCTTCAGGACTATCTTCATTAGGGTTGAAGAGCATTAACAACGTCTCGAGTACCACTTTGACGGTGTCGACATCTTCGCCGTCTTTGCTTAGACTTCCTATTAGACCTCTTAAGGCACCCGAAGCTACAGAAGCTGGATAATCTTTGGCGAAGCTGCGAAGACCCAGAATTGCAGCTCTTCGGTCTTCTAGCAAAGTTGCTGAACTGAGGCGACCGCTTAGAACGTCGATGGTCTCACCAACCGACTGTTTCGCCGGGGCACTGGCAATAGAGAACATGGTTGTGGCGCCTCAATGCCATATGGCTCAAAGGGATTCGAGAGGTTGCATGGAGCCCTTCCGGCAACTGTTAATAACGTCTTTTCTGTTGGTGAAGATCACTAGGAAGCTATCCTAATTAGTCGACGCCAGGTATTGGCTTCTTAATTCTGGCCAGCTTGTCAGGAGAAGATGGGGAACTGGCAAGCTAACTCAATTGCTGCATAATTCCCGATCAAGATGCAATTCAATAAATGGGGTTTGAGGCTCCACTCTGAAGCCACAGATATCCACTCACTTGCATAACGGTGTGGCTCAGGGTCCGAGCTAGCAGTCAAAGAATCATGTCGCGATTCGAAAAGCGACAGCCTCTATCCTACACATAATTTTCGTCTTCCTTCAAACGACCACTGGGGAATCTATTCGCCTGGCCTTAACACGATATCACCTCGGCTCATTGATGCGACACGTCCTGTGAGAGGCATTTATTCACTGAATCCCAGGTTTTGTAACCGCATTGTCTTTGTTCACCCGGAGTCTGTTCGCGCAACGAGCTCACCACAAACTTTTGAAAAGTCGACTTCCGCAGGATCGCTACTATGGGTATTCCCGCGGCTTTCCGATGGCTTTCTTCTAGATATCCTAAGATTATCTCACCGGTAATTGAGGATCAGCCCCTTACCATGGAAGATGGCTCCACGATTCCTGTTGACACGACTCGCCCAAACCCGAACGGCGAAGAGTTCGATAACCTGTATCTCGACATGAATGGCATCGTTCATCCTTGTTCTCATCCTGAAGATCGACCAGCTCCCAAAGATGAGGAGGAAATGATGATGGAAGTGTTCAGATATACCGATCGCGTGGTGAATATGGTTCGGCCCCGAAAGATACTCATGATTGCAGTTGGTATGTTGGGTCATTTTTTTCCTAGCTCAGTTTCGGCCCTTTGGCCGGAGCTATACATGTATTAATTTGTTAAAAGCTAACAAACCCCCATAGATGGTGTTGCACCTCGAGCAAAGATGAACCAGCAACGGTCAAGACGATTCCGTTCCGCACAAGAAGCCCAAGAGAAGGAGAAGGACAAGCAAGAACTTATCAAACTTCTGAAACAACAGAATGGTGGTAATTTGACTGCCGAAAGTGAAGAGACTGTCCTAAAAAAGGCATTCGACTCAAACTCGATCACACCTGGAACGCCTTTCATGGACATTCTCGCCCTCAGCCTGAGGTATTGGTGTCAGTACAAACTCAACACGGATCCCGGCTGGGCGAAACTCAAAATCATCATTTCTGATGCTACTGTTCCCGGGGAGGGAGAGCACAAGATCATGAATTTTGTTCGGTCCCAGCGGGCATCACCAGACCATGACCCCAACACTCGGCATGTGATATATGGTCTTGATGCCGATCTTATCATGCTTGGGCTTGCAACCCATGAACCTCATTTCCGTGTCCTCCGAGAAGACGTCTTCTTTCAGGAACAGAAGGCTCGTTTGTGTAAGCTCTGTGGCCAGAAAGGACATGATGCTCAGAATTGCCACGGCGAAGAAAAGAAGAAAGATGGCGAACACGACGAGAAGGACAAAGGTGTCGCCCTCAAACCTTTCATCTGGCTTCATGTCGCTGTATTGCGAGAATACCTCGAAGTTGAGCTCAGCGTCCCTAATTTGCCCTTCCGTTTCGACGTGGAACGTGCTGTTGACGATTGGATCTTCATGTGCTGTTTCGTAGGTAACGATTTCTTACCGCATCTTCCAGCCCTGGAAATTCGAGAGCATGGAATTGATACCCTAACCAAAATCTGGAAAGACAACCTGCCTATTATGGGTGGCTACGTAACCAAAGACGGACATATCGATCTTGAAAGAGCGCAGGTGATTCTGAGCGGGTTGGCCAAACAAGAAGACGGCATCTTTAAGCGGCGAAAAGAACAGGAAGACCGGCGCGAGGCCAACTTCAAGCGGAGAAAGCTGCAGAATGAGAACAACGGCCGAGGCGGACGTCAAGGTGGACCTGCTCATCCCAAGAAGATCAATGGCCTCGAAAACCCTGCCAACGTGCTACTCCAACCCATTACCTCCTTTTCTGGACCGAACGAGCAGAGATTGACGCACGACATGATTGTGAACCGCAGTGGCGCGCCAGGTGCGAACGTTGCCAACAAGAGCGCTGCGAGTGCCCTCAAAGCCCAGCTCCAGTCGCAGAAGTCACTATCAACTACGAAACCAGCGGAAGCGGATCAAGATTCTGCTTCCGCTCTTGGAAAACGAAAGGCATCAACACTTGAAGAAGGGGATGGCTCTACTCCTGATACATCCAATGCTCCAACTCCAGCAGCCCCAACAGAGGAGGGCCCCGTTGATGATGTGCGTCTCTGGGAGGATGGCTATGCTGATCGATACTACGAGAAGAAATTCCATAAAGATCCCCAAGACATTGAGTTTCGTCACGAGGTCGCACGGGCATATGTTGAGGGCCTTGCTTGGGTCTTGCTGTACTATTTCCAGGGGTGCCCCTCTTGGGAGTGGTATTACCCATATCATTATGCCCCATTTGCAGCTGACTTTCAAGACATCGACAAGATGAAGATTTCCTTCGAGAAGGGCAGAATATCTAAGCCATTCGAGCAGTTGATGAGTGTCTTGCCGGCTGCATCACGCCATGCCCTTCCTGAGGTTTTCCACGACCTCATGCTAAACCCTGAAAGCAGCATCATTGACTTCTATCCGGAGGACTTCGAAATTGATCTCAATGGCAAGAAGATGGCTTGGCAGGGTGTTGCTTTACTTCCTTTCATTGAGATGCCTCGCCTACTAGCCGCCGTTCAAGCAAAATACCCGCAACTCAGTGCAGCGGATTCAGCACGTAACGAAATGGGCAGAGATGTTTTGATCTTCTCAGAAGCCCATGAGAGCCTGTACGATGACGTTCTAACCAAATTCTACTCCAAGAAACAAGGGGACTCTAAATTCAAGCTGAACCCGAAAAAGAGTGACGGCTTGTCGGGCAAGGTCGAGAAGAAGGAGGGATATGTCCCGCACGAAGAATTGAAGTACCCTCTTGAGAGGAATGGTATGCCCAATCTCGACTATGATCGGTCGGTCAGGTATGGCACCGTGCCCGTAACCCACAGTTTCTGTTTGGCTAACATCTCTAGCGTCTACTACGATATGCCTTCCGTTTCACAAACCCACAAGTCGATGCTGCTTCGTGGGGTTCACCTTCCGAAGCCTGCTCTCACACAAAGTGACATTCAAGATATTCGGAACAAAGCCAACCGTGGTGGCAGGAATGGCGGCTTCGGGCGAGGGGGCCACAATCGAGGTGGCTACAATGGCCCTGGTATGTCGCGCGGGCCCCAGCAAGACAGGCATCAAGGAGGATATGGTCGGCCTAATGGCCATTACACTCCGCCGGCCGCTTCTCATCATGTGCCTCCACCACCAGGAGCCCCTGGATTTGGGATCGGTGTACCACCACCGCCCCCACCAGCTCATTATTACAACAACCAGCAGTACGACAACCGCCACGGCGGTGCTCCAGGCTATAACAACCAATACAGAGGCCCACCGCAACCACCTCGCGGTGCTTCCGGCTATCAGGGCTACGGAGGACAATCCTATGATAGAGGACGAGGCTCAGGAGGATACGGCTCAGGAGGCCATGGTTCTCGAGGTAACTACCGAGATGGGCGGTCATACAGGTAGTTTGTGGAACTAGAGGCGTAGGGATGACGGAGAAATGAATGAGTTCTCTATCAAAACCTTGGAGTTTGATCATCCGTGCCAAGATACATTATATACGATATTGTGCATGACCAACTCAAGATGGGGTAAATTGAATATACGAGAGCATTGAAGTTTGAGGGTTTGGCCTCTAGTTATTGGTTATGAACACCCAAATGGATTGTACTTGAGCTCTTGAAGTGCTGAAGCTGGCGTTGGTATTTGAGGTTTGACTTGCATGGAGATATGTATGTGCAGTTGTGAGTTTGTGAATTGGATGCTTAATCTACTTAACTAGGACAGAGTAAGGAATTGGGGGATATAAAGCAAATGGTAATGTACTTCTGGAGACTGAATTGATGTTAAAAATGCCCAGGTGCCTACGCTTCAGCCTCATGATAAAAGAATCATTTAATGAGGTCCGTACTGATGTATCCACTGCAGTTCAATACCTTTCACGTCGTAGATGTCTGAAAACGGCGAGCTCCCCTATGCGTGGTACCCCTGTGGAGACAGTTCGCGGGGTTTGGCACGAACGCAGTGACCCTTGGGCAATGCCTGCTCGGTCAGGTCAGAGGGACGAGCGACTCCCAACTTGATCTCTTCCAAATCTGCGTGTCCACGCTCAATGCTGTCGTGATCATGAATTGCGACGCAAGCCTAGTCGGCTGCCTTGTCGACAGGCTCGCTACCAGAGTAAGCATCTGCATATCCCATGCGCGAGGCAGCTTGCGATCGATCCCTTAGTGGCTTAGGTTGACTGACGTTGGGTACCTTTCAACAGCTTCCCCATCGAGCTGGCACCACTGGCCAGAGCCTACAGCAAGACGATGTCCTCCACGTTACAAGAGCCACCTTGGTCGAGCTAGGAAACACATCCATATCCACAGTCATCGCGTCGCTTCTGGTTCTACTCGAGGACCTTGCTCGCCCTTACGCAGCTGTCGCCGACCACCCCAGCCATATCTTGGCCTCCGAGCTCTACATCGTTGCCGTTATTGCAGACTGCTGTTCTTCCCATTGGGCCTCTCTCTCACAGGACGCAGATGTAGAACCGACCCTGGCTCCTCCTTCGCTAGACGAAGTACTGGTGAGCCGCCTATTCGACGCGTTCAAGCACCTCCTCGAACCAATCCCCGAGAACTGTATACTCCCAGCCCAGACTCTGCTTGACCAAGTCTCGACGCGCAATGTCTCCGTCACTCGCCCCGAAAGCTCTTCTGTCTCCTCCGACGCCGATAGCTCCCCCCCAAGCGATGAGAGGTTTGCAGACACGTTGGTGGAGATGGACATCCACATCAAGACTGTGACCGAGTATGTCACTACTTCCAGTTGGACGGCTGCCTTCGACTATTTAAGGAATGTCATATACACTATTCGAACTAGTATTGCTACGCAACCTGGCGTCTCTGCGCCTGGATCTACTCAAGATGCTGAGAGAGCAGCCCTCGTCGTTCTGCGATTGCTCTCTTTCTTCTGGGTTGATGGCCCAAAGCTGGGTCAAGTTATACAAGAGATCTGCTCAAGCTTCCTACACTTTCGAAAGCCTTACCAAAACACCATTGCTGTAGTCTCTCCATTGCTGATCATGAGGTGGCTGGGTCGGTTCCCCCGCGAGTTCGTGCAGCTTCACCAGCTTCACAAGCGACTTGATGGTGGAGCTGATACGCTTTTTGACATGGCACAGGCTGCGACAGATAACGGACGCCGTAAGGGTCTGTTCTACCCTCTCCAAACCACTCTACTTTTCCTTTTGCCGGATGTTTTTGAGGTAGCGAGCAATATGCGCGAAGCAAAGAGCAGCAGCATGGTGAAGAAAGTTACCTTTCTAGATGGGCTGAGAAAAGCTTCGCGCAATCGAAACGAGCAAGCAGCTTACTGTCTAGTTTCTCTGCTCCGTGCTGCCAGACATTTTGATGTTGAAAGCGACTCAGCGCTTGTCAGTTATGCCTTGGATGTTCAGGATGAGGTCCGCGATGCTGTTTTTCGCCGTCTTACCGCATCAGAATACGGACTCTTTGATCAGGACATGATGACCGCAGCCTTTGTGAGCTTGACCCACCTCAATCTCGATACGAGTGTCAGCGGCTTTGTTGAAAGCTGTATCGCTTCAAATGCCCCAAGCAGTTTCAAGTTAGCTACAGTCCAGGGCTGTACATATTTCGCTCAGCAGCCATACGCTCTTAGGTACCACGAACTATTTGATGCAGCAATACCCTTCATGCGGACACAGTTAGAGGTGAGAATTAGTGATTTCACATTTCTGCCGGTTTATAACTGACTTTCTTAGACCGAGAATGCCAAGGCTGTTAATACGACGGGTCGACAAGGGAGTGAAAGGACAGAACTTGTTTGCAGCATTCTCCAATTCTTGGATGCATCCCCAGCTCGCTTGTTAGATGATCTGTCAAAAGATGGTTCAAATAATAGCTTCTTCAAGTCCTTCCTTCTTTGCGTATTGTCCGAGAACCCGGCCGTGCGTAAACTTGCCACTGGCGTTGCAAGCCGACTCTTCCAAGGACATCTTGAGGCATACCGCCAATTCGATACTGGGCACCGCTTCGGCACAAAAGAACTTCGTGATGATATCTGGAGTCGAAGGTGAGCGCATTTCTCTACGCTCAGCCAATCTCAAACCTGCTAACGAAACCCCCAAGCTCCAAGGTTCTGCTTGCTTTATGTGAGTCTGTCACCTCTAAGAAAGATGACCAAAGCTTGCGCGATCTACAAGACTATCTTGAAGCACGATTTCTACTTCTTAAGAACATCCCGGTATGCATTTCTGTACCTCCAGTAATGCTATTCGTTATAGTTATGGGCTGCTAACCTCTTGCAGGAACTGGCCAAAGTACCAGAAGACGCACCGGATGTCATCAATGCATCTTCCAAGCTTGAGACGACACTTCTTATATCCCTTTGTTCTGCCAGCATTACAACTTGTCAACTAGTGACTTCCTGCACAGGATTGTTCATTCAAGAGTGCTCGATCGTCGACAAACACGTTGAGTCAGCAAAGACTTCGGCATCAGTGCTTCGCAATGCCGAAGTCTACCGCGAGATATCCTCTCCAGCCTTCCGGTTCACTGGACTAGTTGCATTCCAGAAGCGAGTAAGGGGTTTTCTGCGCCGCATGCAGTTCCCAACAACAGGCATCGTAAACGCCTGGGAAACCGCATTCGATCGTTGGCTCCATCTTGCAAAGGATGTCTCAACATCAACTGTCGAGATCGTGGATGGAAGAGCGCTGGCTGAGTGGCGAAACTATTCCGGATTCTTGGCATCATTGGGCGGCATTTGCACCGCTGACCAGGCAATCATTCTCGAAGAGCCTGCTCTTGGAGGTCTAAGATGGATCGATCGTGTCTCTTCTGAGCACTCCGAGGAACCACTCCTGACAAGATATCTGAGACTCAGTATTCAGCTTTTAGCTTGTGCCAATGTGAGAGTACGTGAAGCTATGCGAGACGTGCTTGCCAGTGAAGTCTCGCCTACGCTTTACTACCCGCTATTCCGAGCCTTAGAATCTGAATTAGAAGTATTATTCACTGGAGCTCTGGCCCCCGTTGAGAAAGATCAGGATAGTGAGGTGGTATTTGCTGAGCAAGCCGCATCTCTACTTCGGGCTCTTGTGGAAAGACTAGAAAGCCCCTCTGACCTCGGCGCGGCCTCGTCAGTCCATCTAGGTGCACTGACGCTTAACTTTGCGAAGTTCCTGGATGGTGTCACCGATACACCGAATACGCTGAGGGTCAAGATCCGGGTATGCCACCTGTGCGAAGTGGTTACGAAGCGAAAAGAGCACCTGAACTTACGGGACGATGTTCGCATTCGGAATCAACTACTTGAATATATCTTCGGCTGGATTGCTCGCCCTCGCTCGCCTCAGCATGGCCCTGGCTCCCGACAGGATGACACGGCTCGTGTGCAGAAAGATCTTGACAAGGCCTGTTTGAAATCACTGGCCGATTTGACTTTTCGCTTGCCGTTGCAACCCTCCGAAAGCCATACTGATGCTGGGATGAGCGAGATGAAGTCTCAAATGTTTCATACATATTTCAACCGCTTCTTGTCCTTGCTTAACCATGAGCCATCGGAGCTGACTAGGACTGATACGAATTTGAGTGTCACGCTTCGTGAAGAGTCTGCATCAAACTCAGATTTGGCCATCACCATCCTGTCCAATCTACTTAGTGCTAATATCGACGTTGGCCTCAAACACTCTCTTAATATTGGGTATCACGACAATGTTGAGATCCGCACTGCCTTCGTCAAGGTCCTCTACAACATTCTGATCCAAGGCACTGAGTTTAGCAACCTGACTGACTCGGCTGTGAGTGAGAAGTACGAGGAACTACTTGAGTTACTGACCAATGATCTCTCCCTGGCCATCTCGATGGCCGTTGCTTGCCCCAGCACTGAGGTGGATGAGCTCACTATTTGTCTTCTCACTGTTTTCGAACAACGGGGAATGATCTTTGAGCTTTTGGAGGCACTCATCAAACAAGAGATTGAAGACACCGAGAACGAGGCTGAGATATTACGACGAGGATGTGTTGCAACCAAGATGCTATCAGTCTATGCCAAGTGGAAGGGTGCTTCCTACATTCGAACGACGCTACAAAAGGTCTTGGAACGGCTTATGCTGACATCCAAGGATCTCGATCTAGAGCTTGACCCTGCAAGAGTCAGCTCGACAGAGGAGCTACAGAAGAATGCTCTACAGCTGCGTATTGTGGCCAAGGTTTTCATTGACGACATATGCGCATCTTCTTCCAACATTCCACCCGCCTTCCGAAAGATTTGCTACACCATATCAAATGCAGTCATGCCACGGTTTCCCGATGCCAAGTACACAGCCGTGGGAGCCTTCATCTTCCTACGATTCTTTTGCCCAGCTATCGTTGCTCCTGAGGTCGAGGGCCTCGTGTCGGCAGCACCATCTAAAGAAATGCGGCGCGGTTTACTTCTTATTGCCAAGGTCATCCAGAACCTCGCCAACAACGTGCTTTTTGGAGCAAAAGAGCCATACATGTTTCCCCTTAATGACTTCTTGACACAGAATATTTATCATGTCACAACGTTTCTTCGCGAGATATCGGTTCCTCCCAACCAGATGGAGGTGCAAGGCACTACGGAATCGTTCGACTTTGGATCCTGTGTTGCGCTGCATCGTTTCCTATACGATCATTGGGACCATGTACGCCAAACGCTTATCTCACGCGAGAGAAAGGATCACGGTAGGACATCTGGGGATGTTGTCCGTGGGAGATCACCAGTCTTGGAACCGCTGAGAAACCTGATTGCGAATCTTGGTCCACCACCGCTTGCTGTTTCGTGGAACAGACCCCAAGTCTCATCTAATAGCCCACCACTATACTCTCGATTTCAGAACTTCATGCTCCGAAATGCCTTTCGAAGTACGGAGTCATTCTTGACGGCACGTGCTGTTTACGATGGTGGCGAAAGCAAGGTGAGTCTGAAGCATTAGACTAACAATAATATTGGCTGAACATGAACAGGACGGCTTGTCTATAATCTGCGTCATTTTGCGCCACATTGAGACGGAGAGCATCGACTATGACACATTAATGTATTGCTACCTCAAAATTGCCAGCAGGTTGTGGCACAGGCCCTTTGGCATATTAATCGATGCGACCTGCTATAATGGCCGCAACGAGCCTCAGGATGACCTTTTCAAGAAGTTGGAACTTCTAACACCCTCGGAGCTGTCACAAAACCTTAGCCGTATTTATGTTTACAACATGAACAGTGCGTTCAAGTAAGTTAAAGACTTCTCAGGATGGCGGGCTCAAGTTTCTACGCTAACCTCACTTGCAGGCGGTGCTTTCGACGGCTGCTGAGGGTGTGCACCAAGAATGAGAACGGCGTATTCAACCCTAAAAACGTCGAATATCATTTGATAGGAAGTCTCCAAGACTTGCAAGCACATTTTCACCTTAGCCAGCTACATCTGCCAAAGGAAACAATCAGTGTCGTGACCGATACACGATATGTCTTTCAACCGATCACCCGCTTGTCAAAGTCAAAGGGTAAGATTGAAGTAATCATTAAAGTTGGCAGTCAGTTTGTGCAAGTAACAACCACGAAAAAGCAAGAGATTTTCGCGGGATTTCGATTGGGCACGACCGTGAACGACATCTTCCGGTTGGGCGAAGTTGACGAAGCACCAACATCCATACAGACTGAAGATGATTCGGCTTTTGGCTTACGAGCCGACAATGGGAAGATCGTGATGTACTTTACGAGCCCAAAGAAGTCAGATGTGCTTCAGACGATCCGGGGTGCCAAGGCGAAACATGGCAAGGATAACAGGGCTCATAAATCTGTCGAGCGCCTTATCAGGCCACAAGATGTGCCAGGCACGCTCCTGAATCTTTCACTGGCGAACCTGTCGAGTCATGATCATATCCTAAGGCTGTCTTCCTACAATCTTCTTGGGGCACTTTGCCGGGCCTTCAAATTCAGCTCTGCTTCAAGGATCGTCTGCACCAAAGGTAAGACTCAAGATAATATCAAAATGTCTCCATACGTAACAACTAACATTATTCTAGATGTTTCGGTTCCTTTAGATCCAACCCGTTTTGTAGTGGACATCAGTAAGGAGTTGGCATTGAGCGAGCCTCAGTTGACGTCAGACTTTTTGACAGAATTCTTCGTGGGCTGGGAAAGCTTCCCGGATGAACAGAAGCCTCTGAGTCTTGCCTATATGGCGCCTTGGCTTCCTGGCTTGCGGACCAACATCCTCACGAATGAGCTGGACGGGGAGAAGGGGAGAGAGAGAGTCGCAATTCTATTTCGAAAGCTTATTGATGTGACTGTCCAGGATCATTCACTCACCTTTGCCCTGGAACAATCCGTGTGGCCAAGGATCATTCAAGACGAAATCTTGCTCGAGGTTTTCCTAGATGAGCTCCTGAAGTCAGCAATGAGCTATAGCGCGCATGACGAATCTTTGGAGATCATCGCGTCTATTGTGGTTGGTATTGGAACTGTGACTTTGCGCGGCAAGATCCTCTCAAGGCTCCGTAAAGCCCTCAACCGATCATCGCTCCGTCCCACGAAATACCTGCCAGACAACGCAGTCTGGTCTGAGATCTGTGTGTTGCTTCGGTTCTGTCTGGCACTGTCGTTCGACAACGGGGTGCAATCTCAGCTTTTCCTCCCGGAGATCTTCCATATCGTGACCATGTTGGCCAACACTGGTACTCAAGAGGTTCGATTACTTGTTTACCGGTTGCTTGTCAACACGGTCCACGCCGTATGTACGTCGTTCAGCCTGGATGATACCAGATCTAGCAAACTGCGAGCCAGTCTAGATTTTCTATGTGATCCTCGTAGCGACATTTTCACGGCGCCGCCAACCTTCCCTCGCGATGGTGCCTCGGTATCGACTTCACAAGATGCAGGTCCCGCGTTGACGGCGACCGAAAATCTCGCATCTGCTCTCTTTGAAATTTGCTCCGTCGCTGCACCAACAGTTGACCTGGCTAATACTTGGCGATCGAGGTGGATGAGCCTAGTTGCAAGTACGGCCTTCCAAAACAATCCTGCTATTCAACCACGTGCATTTGCGGTCATGGGATGCTTGGCTCGGGAAGAGGTCGATGATGATTTGCTCTACCAAGTACTTGTTGCTCTGAGGAATAGCGTCAATCGGTTTGGCGAGGACCACAACAGTGAAATGCTCGTCTCTATCGTCACTTCGCTATCGAAAATGATGGCAAAACTCCCATCAGCATCCCGCTATGGTCTGCAGCTTTTCTGGCTAGCCATGTCACTTGTGCGGTTAGTGCCTGCGACTCTGTTCAACTGTACTGCACAGTTTCTTGAGGCAGTGCTAGCGAATATAAGCACTAGCGAAGAGTTCCGAGGAGACAGCATGGCCTCATTACTTCTTCAAGGACGAGCTCCGCTGGACGAGGCTGCGTTGCCCCTGGAAGAGATGTATGGTATACACTTCGAGGAAGAAACCTTCCACCTCGCGGTCTGTGCATGTCTGGCGCGCGGACTCACTGATACCATGACACGACAAATCACCATGCGTGTCTTGTCTTCTTTCCTGGAGATGATGACCGCGAATGTGGAGGGTCGGGAAAAGGCTGAGATGACCCAGACCTCAGCATATCTGTCTCTCATGACGGCCCGTGCGGTTGAGAATGACGAATTTAAAGACAGTCTGTGGTCTGCTGGTATTAACGCTGATGAACTTGGTTTTGCTGATGGGATGCGCAAATCGCCGGATCTCGAGGGAATGCCGGATAATGTGGTCTTGTTGATCACAGCAATCGAGCTTGTTGACTTCCAGTATGTGGAAGACTCCGTACAAAGGCGGAGTCTGGACTGGCTCAACAAGCTTGCCAGCGAACGCCCTATCGTAGTAGACCAATTGTGAGTCTCGATAATCGACATACTTGGATGTCCTAAAGCTGACGCAAAGCAGAGCTGGAGCCATTCGCTCTTTGTTAGATGATACTTTACTACACAGCCAAAATTCAGCGACCCTGAGAGCTGCACACACTCTTTTGCGAGCGCTGTCATCAACGCAACAATTCTCCAGAACCCCTGGCTCAATGTCCACACTGCCTGAGGTTTTGGAGTCATTGGGTTTTAGTGGTTTATGGCGATCATGTTCATTTGGATCAATGGAAGATGTTAACCGTGACTACCTAGAACTAACTGAGCGATTAATAGAGGTAAGTAAAAGAGATAAAATAAAAGATTTAAAAAAATATAATTACTAACTTATTTATAGTTAATAATTATTTAAGTAATTAAATAGTTTAAAAATATAAAAATATAAAAATGTAAAAATATAAAAATATAAAAATATAAAAATATAAAAATATAAAAATATAAAAATATAAAAATATAAAAATATAAAAATATAAAAATATAAAAATATAAAAATATAAAAATATAAAAATATAAAATATAAAATATAAAATATAAAAATATAAAAATATAAAATATAAAATATAAAATAAATAAAATAATAAAAATATAAAATATAAAAATAATAAAAATAATAAAAATAATAAAAATAATAAAAATAATAAAAATAATAAAAATAATAAAAATAATAAAAATATAAAAATATAAAAATATAAAAATATAAAAATATAAAAATATAAAAATATAATAGTATTTTAATATAGATAGTTAGACTGGTCTTTAAGTTATATAACTTTAGGACCTTAAAGAATCTCCTTAAAAAACCCCTCTTTAAGGAATCTTCTCTCTTTAAGCTTTAGTTAATATAATACTATTATATCTATCTAGCTATTATTAATTTACTATAATAATTCTAAAGCTTTTACTTAAGTTACCTAAATATAATAGTTAATTCCTAAAGAACTGTAATAGCTAGCTTAAACTTAAATAAATTATTAATAATAACCTTAAGAGTTATTAGCAATTTTACCTTAATTAATTAGAAAGAATTAGTTTAAATAATAATTTATTCTATTAGGTAAGTTATACTATTAATTTATATTACTGCCCTTAAGGTTTAAATTAAATAGTTAAAAGAAAAGCTTACTTTTAAATAATAAGTAGAAGAGTTAAAGCAGTAAATTAAAAAGACTGCTAGAAATCCCCTTAAAATCTAAAAGGGAAATATCTAAAATATACCTTTAATTAATATTAATAATAAAAAACCTAATTAAACTAACAGTAATATTTTATTAAGTTATTTTAAATACTATAAAAGCTCTTTTTTTAATAATAAAAGAGAAGTAAAAGTTAAGAATATTATTACTTTTAAATACTTAATTACTTTCTATAAGAGAGATAAATAGCTAGATAATATAAATTAAAGCTTTAAAGAAGCCTATAAGTAATACTATATTAATAAAAGCTAGATTCTTTTTATATATAATAATATAACCTTAAATACCTAACTTATATAGTTAAGCTATTTAAATAAGTAAACTTAAGCCTAAAAAGAAATCCTAAAAAGAGATTAAAAAGCTTTTAAAGAATAGTCTTTAATCCTTATAGAAAATAGGGGGAATTACTAAATCCTTATTATAGCCTAGCTTAAAAGTGCTTAATAATAATTAAAATAGTCTTTTTAAGACTTCTATAAATACCTTATATCTATTAAAGATTACCTTTTCTATAAACTTAATATTACTATATAGATATATTAATATTATATAAAACTGCTTTTAATTCTTTAAGATACTATAGCCTTTTAAGGAGATATTAATTTACCTAAAATTAAAAAGAAATTAATATAATTTATATAAAGATTATAAAATATATTAAATTAAAAAAATAAGTATATAGAAAACTTCCTTAAAACCTAATTAATTAAGAAGAAGCCTTATATACCTAAAGAAAGCTTAAAACTATATTTATTATAGTGCCTTTAAGATAATAACCTAAATTATACTTTAACCTAATAGATAAGAAATAAAGGGAAAGATAAAAAAAGATTTCTCTTTTTAATAAAATACTTTAATTACTATAAGATAGGATATTACTTTAAAAACTGCCTTAAATTCTATAAAACTAACTAAATTAAAAGATTAAAAAACTAATTTTAGCTAGAAATAAGAATTAATCTTTAGTTAAGAATTCTATAAAAGATATTAATTATTACTTAAAATATCTTTAGATTTAATTTAAAAGGAAAATCTTTACTATAGCTAAAATAAAAGGCTATAAAAGTATTATAATATAAGTATATCTAGACTATAGAATAGAAATTAATACTATTAGTAAGACCTTTACTAGATCTTAAGGCTTTTAATAATTAGGGGATATAGATATCCCCTTATAAGGAGCTAATAATAACTAATTAAGGACTATAGGAAGATAGAAAGTGCCTCTTACTTTAATAGATTATTAGGGATAATCTAGAGAAATAACTAAAAGCCTAATAGGTATTAAGAAAAGAGATTATAATAAACCTATTCTCCTTTTAATAGTTACTTTAAAAGACCTTTAAATTATAATTAACTTTAAGACTAAGAAATAGTAATTTAAAGGTTATTATAGTAGTTTAGAACTTTTCTAACCTTAATAATTCTTAAAGAAGACTTAAGATAAGGTAAGGATCTTTATTATTACTATTTTTAAGAAACCTTATTATATCTTAAGAAAAGATATTAAAAAGCCTAATTAAATAGTAGAAATACCCTTTAAATTAAAAGTATATATTAAAGTCTTTAACTATAATAAGGTAATTAGGGTTTTTAACTTTAAAAAGATAGATTATATAATTAATTTTATTAAAGGAAAGGAACCTTTTTATAGATTTATCTATTTACTATTATAGGCTAAATTAAAAGAACTCTATAAGTATATATAAGAAAACTTAAAAAATAGGTAAATCTACCTTTCTAAAAGCCCTGCCAGGTTACCTATCCTATTTATATTAAAAAAGGATAAAAGACTTTACCTTTATATTAATTACTAAGGCCTAAATATAATTACTATTAAAAATTAATACCCTTTACCTTTAATCTTAAAGATTATAAATTAAATTTAGAGAGTAAAGTATTTCTTAAAGATTAATATTAAGGATATATATTATTAAATTTATATTAAAAAGGGATATAAGTAGAAAACTGCATTTAAAACTAAATATAGCTATTTTAAGTATATAGTTATACTATTTAAACTGGCTAATATACCTACTATATTTTAATACTATATTTACTAGGCCCTTTAAGGCCTTATAGATATAATTTATATTATTTATCTTAATAATATTTTAATATTCTTTAAGACTAAAGAAGAATATATAAACTACTTTATATAAATCCTAAAATAGATAAAGGCTACTAAATTATATATAAAACCCTTTAAGTATTTCTTTTATTAAAATAGAGTTAAATTCTTAAGATTTATTTTAACTACTAAAAGAGTAAAGATAGACCTAGCTAGAATTTATATTATTACTAAATAGCCTAAGCTAATAATATATAAAGAAGTATAAATATTTCTAGGATTTTATAACTTTTACTAAAGGTTTATTTATAGTTACTTTAAGGTTATAGCTTTATTAACTGCCTTACTAAAAGGGAGCTAAAATAAAAAGAAACTAAAAGCTATAAAGCTAAATAACTAGAAAATACAGGCATTTTAGGCCCTTATTATTAAATTTAAAAAGGCTTTAATCTTAAGGCATTTTACTCTTAAGAGATAAATTTATATTAAAATAGATATATTAAATTATATTATAGCTAGTATTCTATTTTAATTAAATAATAAAGGAAACTACTACTTTATAGTATTTTAGTCTTAAAAGTTTAATAATACTAAAAGGTTATATAATACACTAGACTAAGAAATAATAGCTATTATAGAGTTATTTAAATACTAGCAATATTACCTTAAAGAATCCTTAAAATAGATAAAGGTCTTAAGTAACTACTAAAATCTCTAGTTATTTATAAAAAATATTAAATTAAATAGAAAATAGGCTAAATAGTGCCTACACTTAATAATATATAACTTTATTATTAAGTATAAAAAAGGGGTAAATAACCTTATTAATGCCTCTTTAAGACCTTTAGGGGGCAAAAGAGAAAGTTACTATAAGCTAGAATTAATTAATTCCTTAAAGAAAAAGATAGCTAAAATATAAACATTAATAAGGAGTTAATAATATAAAAGGAGATTAAGTAAAATACTTAAAGAGAAAATAATTTTACCTTAAACCTTAAATAGGTTTAAGTTAAATAAGAAGTTTTTAGGTATTAAGATTAACCTAGCTTTACTGTTAAGTAATATAGGTAATTTAGGCCAGAAACTTAATATTAATATATAGTCTTATAATATATTAGAATTATTTATAGTAATTCCTAATAAAACTATAAAGAAGTCTTTATATTAAAAGAAACCCCTAGAGGATAAGGTATTAAAACTAATAATTAAAGTTATTAAGTTAATATAAGTAAGGGATAAATTAATACCTAACTAAAAGACTAAAGTGTTTTAGGTAAATAGGGGAGAAGGTTCTTAAGAATAGACTATAAGAGATAACCTCCTTTATATAAAAAAGAGGCTCTATATGCTATTAGAACCTAACCTAAGATAAAAGATATTATGGCTATATTATAATAATCTTTTAGCAGGCCACTTTAGAGCTAAAAGGACCTAAAAGCTAATTTAGAGAAAGCTTTATTAAAAAGGCCTAGAAATTAATATAAAATAGTATATAGCTATATATAGTATTTACTAAAGGACTATATTAAGGAGATATTAACCCTATAGAAAGCTTAAGAGTTTATTAATTCTTTTCTATCTCTTTAAAGAAGTCTTTATAGACTTTATTATAAAATTATTACCTATAATCTTTAAAGGCTAATAAGTTAATATAATCCTTATAATAGTTAATAGGTTTATAAAATTTATACAATTTTTAACTATCTCTATAAAGATTATTATATTTAAGCTTATTAAGCTTTTTTATAAAGAGATAGAGTTATAGTTTAATACACTAAAGGGCATTATTTTAAATAGAGGATTAATTTTTATAAATATATTTTAGTTAGAATTCTACTATTACTTTAAGGTTAAATAAAGACTATTTATAGCATTTTACCTCTAGACTGATAGGTAAATAGAATAAATAAATTAAACCTTAAGTTATTACTTAAAGAGCTTTATTAATAAGAACTAGAATATCTAGCTAAAATTCTTTTAAATTATATAATTTACTTATAACTTAGCAGTTAGCGCCACTATAGGCATAATACTAAATAGGGCCTTTATAGGATTTAATTTTAATTTCTATATTACTATTAAGGATAATAGCTTTTAAAAAGGGGTCCTAAAAGTAAAATAAAGGATTTAAAAGCTATAAAAGCTAAAAGATAGACTTATAATATATTAATAAAATGCTATTAAAAGGCAGGCTAAATACTTTAACTTTAAGTATTAAGAAATAAACTTTAAATAGAGATAACTAGTTATATTATTAATTAAAAACCTTAAGCTTAAGGGAGAAAAGAAGAAGTTAGTTTTCTATTTTATTAATCCCTTTAGGATTATTAAGAGAATTAAGCTATAGGTATATAGGTTAGCCCTCTCTAATTAATATATATAACTCTATAATATCTTTTATATAAGCCTTTTTAAGCTATATTAAGTAAGGTATTAAGAGGATAATAATTCCTTATTAATGCTAGACCTTAAAGAAGAAAATAATTAATAGAAAGTAAAAAGAATTAAAGAAAAAAAGAAGATTTAAAAAAAGATATATTACTTAATAAAATAAAAAGGATAGCCTATAAAATATAATTAATAGATTGCTATTATAAATATAGAAAATGCCTTTTAAATTATTACTACTTAAAAAAAGCTTTAAACTAAATAAAAGAGAAAGAGGCTATAGCTATAAGTAAAATAAGTACCTTAAAAGAGAGAAAGGCTATAAAAAGATAATATATTAAAGTCTAGAGACTAAAATAATTAAAATACTTAAAAAACTAAAAGAAATAAAACTAATTGCAGGTAAATCTTTTCTTATTCTAATCTATTTTACCTAAAAACTATAAATTACCTTTAAATTCTATACTTAAACCTAATAGTAATAAGATTAATTATAGGCCTAATCCTCTTTAGGGCTATCCTTTAATATAAGGTTCTTTTTAAGGCAATTATAATTATAAAAAGTAAGTGCCTTTAGCTAAAATAAAGAACTAGTAGCTGTATTTCCCTAAAGAGTTAAGGAGATCTTAAGGGTAGATACTTAAGTAGCCTTATTAATAGAGTTATTACTAAAGACCTGCTATTATTTAAGTAGATTTATAATAATTAGAATAAGAGCTATTTTATTAAAGGGATTAAATAATAATTTAGGCTAAAGCTATTAAAAACTTAAATTTATAAAAGGAAAGGACTAATTAGTTTAAGGGCAATTAGGTAAATTAGCTAAAGTAAATATAGAAAGTAAGATTAAGGTAAAAGCTAGGGTTATAATAGAAATAAGCCTCTTAAAGGGATTTTTACCTAAATAAAAGCTAAATAAAGGAAAGGTCTTAAGATATATTATAGTATTATAGAGATTACTTTTTAGTATTACCTAAAGTTATTAATAAAATGCCAGGTTTATAACCCTTTAGGCTATAAAACTAAAATCTATTTCCTTTAGCTAGAAAGTCTAATTAGTTTTATATATAATTTAAATTTTAAAAGACTAAAGATATTAATAAGAAATAATATAGATATAGTATTAAGACTTATAGTAGAAATTAAGGAGGTATTATAAAGGTATATTTATTAAATATAATAGTAGGCTATAATAATAGTATATAGGGTTTTAACTTTTTATATTAAAAGTATTAGTAAAAAGGCAGTAATACTAAAGAAAAAGGCAGGACTTATTAAAAAAGTATTAATACCTTTAAACCTATAGGCAGATATATAAATCTTCTTTAAATAATAAAAGGAAGTTAAAAGCTAGAAAAAGGTATACTTAAGCTTATAATAGATATAAGCAGTAAGGTATTGCAGTTAATTAGCGATATAAGTAGTAATTAAAGTAATTATAAACTTTAAGGCCTTTATTATATCCTTAAAGTTACTCTCTATTATAGCAAGAGGACTATAATTAAATTAATAATAAGATATAAAGGGAAATTATAAAAGGAATATATAGCTTATAATGCCTCTTACTATAGTTAGATTTAGTATAGTAAAAGGAGTTAGGGTTATTAAAGGTATAGTAGTGAGGTTAAGGGAAATAAAGGAGGTTATTAGAATCCTTACTAATTAATAATACCTAAAGATTATTTTTATAGATATAAATATAATATATATAAGTTTAATAGCCTATAGTGTAATTAGGGGGCTTAAGGGGTATAATTACTTTAGGTTTTTTAGCCTTATTAAGTATCTTAAAAATAGAAATAAGTTCTTTATTAGCTATTATAAGGGAATTAAAGTAGATTTATTAAAGAAGTAAAGGATAAAAGACTAAAAGGTAAGGGCATAAGTAAAGAGAAAGGCATATAAGCTAAAAAGATTATATAAAATAAAGAGAAAAAAAAAAGAGAAAAAGAAAGTAAAAGAAAGATAAAATTAAATACTTATAGTTAAGGAGGAATTAAAAGCCTTATAGAGCTTAATAAAGCCTAAAGAATTAAGAGGTTAACTATAAGTTAGAGGGTATAAATTATATAAGGCTATAAAATATTACAATAAGGCTGCTTATAGACTTATAGTAGGTTTTATATATAAAATACTTAAGATATAAGCTATTACCTTTATATAAGCCTAGGCAGGAAATTAACTACTATAAGTAAGTATATAATAATAGGAGTCTACTAATAACTATAAGATTTAATCCTATTACTATTTTAGCTAAAAATAGCTAAATAGGGAGGGAAAGATAATTATAATAGTATCTTAATATAGATAGTTAGACTGGTCTTTAGGTTATATAATTTTAAGACCCTAGAAAATCTCCTTAAAAAACCTCTCTTTAAGGAATCTTCTCTCTTTAAGCTTTAGTTAATATAATACTATTATGCCTACCTAGCTATTACTGATTTACTATAATAAAAAATATAAAAGTTTTATAGTAAATTAATTTTAATAATTTTTTTAAAGATATTTAAATATTTATAAAGTTTATTATAATTTAAAATTTTAATTTAAAATTTTTTTTATTAATACTACTTTATTTATAGCTTTTAAATATAAAGATAATTAATTATATACTTTAAGATATATATTTAATTAATAAATTATAATTTAGCTTTTATTAATTAATTTATATAAAATAAAGTTTATTTAATTTCTTTAAACCTTTAAGCTTTATTATTACTTTATATTTATTTTTATATTAAAATTATACTTTTATTATTATAATAGCCCTTTTAGTTATATTTAAAAGTGAATTTTTATATATATTTAAGTTTTTAAATATTATTTATTTATTAAAAAGTTAAAATATTCTTATAATAATATATAAAATATAGTTAATTAAGGTTTTAAAAAAGATATTTATTTTTTAATATAATATAATATAAAGTATTATATTTTTTTTCCTTATTATTAACTTAATAAGGCTATTAAGTTATTAACTTTTTATATAAAGGCTTAAATCTCTAGTTTAAATTATTACTTTTTTATTAATATTACTTTATTTATTTTTAAATATAAGCTTAATTAGTTATATACCTTTATATATATATTTAATTAATAGAGCTAGTTATTATTAACTTTAAGTTAATTTAGCTTTTACTAACTAACTTATATAAAATAATAAAGTTAACTTAATTCCTTTAATTTTAACTTTAATAAGACCTTTAAACCTTGTTATAACCTTGCCTTAATCTTTAATTTTATATAACTAAAAGGATATAATATATAAATTTAGCCTTAATAATTATATTATTAAGCTAATTTTTATATAAGACTAAGTATAGGCTAATTAATATAGTTAGAAAAGCTATTTCTTTTATATTAAAAGGCAAGTCTTTTTTAATAGCCCTTTTTTAGCTTTTTTTAATATAAACAGCTTTTTTAGTTAATTAAATTAAAGAGAATTAATAATTTAAATTAGCTTATTTTATATAATTAATTAAATTAATTAAAATATAATTAAAAATAATTATTTTAATAAAACTAAATAGGCTCTTTAATAAAACGTTCTTTATAATAGCTATAACTATTATATAAATCTTATAATAATTTTTACTTTTAGCTTAATTTAATATTAATTCTATTATTATAATAAAGTTATAATTAATTATATAATAGCTTTAATTAAAATTTAAACTTTTATATAATATTATATTAATAACTATTTTTTTTTTCCCTTACTATTAGCCTAATAAGGCTATTAAGCTTTTAACTTTTTATTTAAAGGCTTAAACAATAAGGCCCCTATAGTAGGCCTATATCTTAAAGGTTAAAATTATATAAGGTTTATCTATCTTAGTGATATAATTACTACCTTAATTAAGTAGTATTAATACTACCTTTTAGCAGCTATATTAGCCTTCTTCCTTCACCCTAGCTAAAAGATAGGCTAAGTTTATTACACTTCTACTTAAAGGTCAGTTAGACCCTAACTAATTAAAAGATTAAGTATAAACTTATAAGTCTATTCTTTAACCTAACTTTCTCTATATCTATTAGTTATAATTATTAATATTAATTATAGCTATTAATATAATACCTACTATATATAAAAGCCTAAAACTTAATTAAGGCTATTATATAATTAATTATAACCTTATTACAGTAATTAAATTAATATTAAATTAGGCTAAAGGTAGAGATTACTATAAGATTTATATAATAGCTATAGCTATTATAAAGAACTTTTTATTAAAAAGCCTATTTAATTTAATTAAAATAGCTATTTTTAACTATATTTTAATTAATTTAATTAATTATATAAATTAAATTAGCTTAAGTAATTAAGTTTATTTAATTTAGTTAATTAAAAAGCTATTTAAGTTAAAGAAGCTAAAAAAAGCTATTAAAAAAAGCTTATCTTTTAATATAAAAAAGGTAGCTTTTTTAATTATATTAATAGGCTTAACTTTATATAAAGAGTGGCTTAATAATATAATTATTAAGGCTAAATATATATACTATATCTTCCTGGTTATATAAAATCGAGGATAAAGGCAGGGTAATGGCAGGGTTTTGTAAAGGTTTAAAGGAATTAGGTTGACTTTTATATAAGTTAGTTAGCGAAAATTAAATTAACCTAAAGTTAATAATAACTAGCTCTACCAATTAAATGCATATACCCGGGCATATAACTAATTGACCTTACGTCTAAGAGCTGCAGTTAAAGTAATATTAGTAAAGAAGTAGTAGTTTAAACTGGGGATATTAATAACTATAATAAATATTAATAATTATAATTAATATTAATAACTATAATTAATATTAATAACTATAATTAATATTAATAACTATAATTAATAAAGGGAAAGTTAAATTAAGAAATAGACTTTAAAAATATAATAAACTTAATTTAATTAAATAAATTAATTAAAGATCTTTTAATTAAAGTAAAAAAAGAAGGCTAATATAGCTATTAAGGGTAAGCCTATAGGCAGTATTAACCTTAATTTAAATTACTGCTTCTTTATTAATATTACTTTAACTGCTTTTAGATATAAAATTAATTAATTATATACCTAGGTATATATATTTAATTAGTAGAGTTATTATTAACTTTAGGTTAATTTAACTTTTATTAATTAATTTATATAAAAGTTAACTTAATTCCTTTAGTATAGCCCTATTATTACCTTATATTTATCTTTATATTAAAAGCAGTATTTTCTTTACTATAATAACCCTTTTAGCTATATTAAAAAGCCACTTTTTATATATATTTAAATCTATAAAGGCAATAAGAAAGGCTACTTAATCTAACTAAAAGAAATAACCTTCTTTTAGGTCTCTCTTTAGCTTTTTTAAATTTAATAGCTTATAATAGATTTAATTTAAATTAATTATATTAAAATAAAGCTCATAAATTACATAATTAAAGATTACTATTTTAATTAAATTAAATTAATATTTTAATATTATAGTAAATTAATAATAGCTAAATAGGTATAATAGTATTATATTAACTAAAGCTTAAAGAAAGAAAATTCCTTAAAAAGGGGTTTTTTAAGAAAAATCTATAAAGTCTTAAAATTATATAATCTAAAGATTAAACTAACTATTTATATTAAAAT
Organism: Fusarium fujikuroi IMI 58289; assembly: GCF_900079805.1. Lineage (NCBI taxonomy): Eukaryota > Fungi > Ascomycota > Sordariomycetes > Hypocreales > Nectriaceae > Fusarium > Fusarium fujikuroi. The sequence continues at coordinate 1,991,714 of NC_036628.1, read as the reverse complement.
ACTTTTATAATTATCTTTTCCTTTTTATTTAGCTATTTTTAGCTAAAATAATAATAAAATTAAATTACATAATTATTAATAGGCTTTTATTATTATATATTTACTTATAGTAATTAATTCTTTACTTAAGTTTATATAGAAATAATAGCTTATATTTTAGCTATTTTATATATAAAACTTACTATAAGTCTATAAATAGCTTTATTATAATATTTTATAGTTTTATATAATTTATACCTTTTAACTTATAGTTAACCTTTTAATTTTTTAAGCTTTATTAGGCTTTATAAGGTATTTAATTCTTCTTTAATTATAGATATTTAATTTTCTTTTTTTTTCTTTCTTTTATTTTCTTTCTTTTATTTTTTATTTTATATAATTTCTTTTAATTTATATATCTTTCTTTTTATTTATATCTTTATTTTTTAATTTTTTATCTTTTAACTTTTTAATTAATTTACCTTAATTCCTTTATAATAGCTAATAAAGAACTTATTTTTATTCTTAAAATACCTAATAAGGCTAAAAAGCTTAAAATAATTATACCTTTTAAGCCCTTTAATTATATTATAGGCTATAAAATTTATATATATTATATTTATATTTATAAAAATAACCTTTAGGTATTATTAATTAATAAAGATTTTAATAATCTTTTTTATTTCTTTTAGTTTAATTATTATATTTTTAATAACTTTAATTTTTCTTATTATATTAAATATAATTATAGTAAGAGATACTATAAACTATATATCTCTTTTATAATTTTTCTTTATATTTTATTATTAATTTAATTATAATTTTCTTATTATAATAAAAGGTAATTTTAAAAATATAATAAAGGCCTTAAAGTTTATAACTACCTTAATTACTATTTATATTATTAATTAACTATAATATTTTATTATTTATATTTATTATAAATTTAAATATACTTTTTTTTAACTTTTAATTTTTTTTTATTATTTAAAAAAGACTTATATATTAATCTATAAATTTAAAGGTATTAATACTTTTTTAATAAGTTTTACTTTTTTTTTTTAATATTATTACTTTTTTATTAATATTTTTTAATATAAAAAGCTAAAACCTTTTATATTACTATTATAGCCTATTATTATATTTAATAAATATATCTTTATAATATCTTTTTAATTTTTACTATAAGTCTTAATAATATATTTATATTATTTTTTATTAATATTTTTAATATTTTAAAATTTAAGTTATATAAAAAATTAATTAAACTTTTTAATTAAAAGATATAGATTTTAATTTTATAGCTTAAAAAATTATAAATTTAATATTTTATTAATAACTTTAAATAATATTAAAAAGTAATCTTTATAATATTATAATATATTCTAAAACCTTTTTTTTATTTAGCTTTTATTTAAATAAAAGTCTCTTTAAAGGTCTTATTTTTATTATAACTTTAATTTTTACTTTAATTTTACTTTTTATATTTTTTTTAATTAATTTACTTAATTATCTTTAAATTAATTAATTTTTTTTTATATAAATTTAAACTTTTAATAGTTTTATTTTAAATTATTATTTAATCTTTTTAATAAAATAGCCTTTATTTTAATTATTATAAGTTTATTTAAATAATAATAAATCTTTAATAATAACCTTATTAATAAAGTTATTTAGGCTTTTACCTTTAAAATCTTTTTAACTTTTTAAAGAAATATAATTATTAATCTTTTATTTTAATTAAAAGTATTTAGTTTTTATAATTATAATTATAATTACTTTAAGAGAAATCTTATATTAAAAAATAGCCTTAAAGGGAATTAGGCCTATAATTAATTTTATTATTATTAGGTTTAAAAGTAAAAATTAAAGGTAATTAATAATTCTTAAGAAAATAGATTTAAATAAAATAAGATTTATTTATAATTAGTTTTATTTTTTTTAATTCTTTAGGTATTTTAATTACTTTAATTTCTAGACTTTAATATATTATCTTTTATTAGCTTTCCTTTTTTTTATAATATTTATTTTACTTATAGTTATAGCCTTTTTCTTTTTTACTTAATTTAAAGTTTTTTTTAAATAATAATAATTTAAAGAATATTTTTTATATTTATAATAATAATTTATTAATTATATTTTATAGGTTATTTTTTTTATTTTATTAAATAATATATTTTTTTTTTAAATTTTTTCTTTTTTTTTTAATCTTTTTTACTTTTTATTTATTATCTTTTTCTTTAAGGTTTAATATTAATAAAGAATTATTATCCTTTTAATACCTTACTTAATATAGCTTAAAAAGGCTTATATAAAAGATATTATAAAGTTATATATATTAATTTAAAAAAGTTAATTTATTTATCTATAGTTTAATTCTTTTAATAATCTTAAAAAAATTAATAAATTAAAAAGCTAATTTCTTTTTTTTTCCTTAAAGCTTAAGGTTTTTAATTAATAATATAATTAATTATTTTTATTTAAAGCTTATTTTTTAATACTTAAAGTTAAAGTATTTAGCCTATTTTTAAAAAGTATTTTATTAATATATTATAAGTCTATTTTTTAGTTTTTATAGCTTTTAAATCTTTTATTTTACTTTTAAAATCCCTTTTTAAAAGTTATTATTTTTAATAGTAATATAAAAATTAACATTAAATTCTATAAAGGCTCTATTTAATATTATATTTATAGTAATATTAACTATTAAATTATTAATAAATTATATAATTTAAAAAAGTTTTAATTAAATATTTTAATTTTTATTAATAAAACTCTTTAAGTAATAACCTAAAGTTTAATTTATTTAATTTATTTATTTATTAATTTAAAAATAAAATATTATAAATAGTCTTTATTTAACCTTAAAGTAATAATAAAGTTTTAATTAAAATATATTTATAAAAATTAATTTTTTATTTAAAATAATACCTTTTAATATATTAAAATTATAATTTTATTTCTTTATAAAAAAGCTTAATAAATTTAAATATAATAATCTTTATAAAAATAAATAGAAATTATATAAATTTTATTAATTTTTTAATTATTATAAAAATTATATTAATTTATTAGCTTTTAAAGATTATTAATAGTAATTTTATAATAAAATTTATAAAGATTTCTTTAAAAAAATAAAAAGAAATTAATAGATTTTTAAGCTTTTTATAAAGTTAATATCTTTTTAATATAATCTTTTAGTAAATACTATATATAACTATATATTATTTTTTATTAATTTTTAGGCCTTTTTAATAAAGCTTTTTTTAAATTAGCTTTTAAGTCTTTTTAGCTTTAAAGTAATTTATTAAAAGACTATTATAATATAATTATAATATTTTTATTTTAAATTAGGTTTTAATAGTATATAAAGCCTCTTTTTTATATAAAGAAAGTTATTTTTTACTATTTATTTTTAAGAACCTTTTTTTTTATTTACTTAAAATATTTTAATTTTTTAATTAAATATTAATTTATTCTTTACTTAAATTAACTTAATAACTTTAATTATAAGTTTTAATATTTTATCCTTTAAGGATTTCTTTTAATATAAAGATTTTTTTATTATTTTATTAAAAATTACTATAAATAATTTTAATATATTATAAAATTATATATTAATATTAAATTTTTAACTTAAATTATTTATATTATTTAATAATAAAGTTAAATTAGTTTTAATACTTAAAGACTTTTTATTTAACTTAAATCTATTTAAAATTTAAAGTAAAATTACTTTTTTTTAAATATCTTATTTAACTTCCTTTTATATTATTAACTTTTTATTAATATTTATACTTTAATTATCCTTTTTTTAAAAGAATTAATTAATTCTAGCTTATAGTAGCTTTCTCTTTTACCCTTTAAAGGTTTTAAAGAGATATTAATAGAATTATTTATCTCTTTTTTATACTTAATAATAAAATTATATATTATTAAATATAAATATTATTTAGCCTATTTTCTATTTAATTTAATATTTTTTATAAATAATTAAAAGTTTTAATAATTATTTAAAATCTTTATTTATTTGAAGGAGCCTTTAAGGTAATACTATTAATACTTAAATAACTTTAATTTTTCTTTTTTTTTTTTCCCTTACTATTAGCCTAATAAGGCTATTAAGCTTCTAACTTTTTATCTAAAGGCTTAAATAATAAGGCCCCTATAGTAAGCCTATATCTTAAAGGTTAAAATTATATAAGGTTTATCTGCCTTAATAGCATAATTGCTGCCTTAACTAAGTAGTATTAATACTGCCTGCAGGTTTACCCCTTAGCAGCTGTATTAGCCTTCTTCCTTTACCCTAGCTAAAAGATCTCTAATTAACCTATTTAATATACTAAGCTAAGTCTATTATAAAGTCTATTTCTATATAATAGCTATAGCTATTATAAAGAACTTCTTATTAAAAAGCCTATTTAGCCTAATTAAAATAGCTATTTTTAACTATATCTTAATTAACTTAATTAATTATATAAATTAAGCTAGCCTAGATAATTAAGTTTATTTAATTTAATTAGCTAAAAAGCTATTTAGGTTAAAGAAGCTAAAAAGGGCTATTAGGGAAAGCTTACCTTTTAATATAAAAAAAGTAACTTTTATAATTACATTAATAGGCTTAGCTTTATATAAAGAGTGGCTTAATAATATAATTATTAAGGCTAAATATATATATTATATCTTTCTAGTTATATAAAATCGAGAATAGTGTATCTATAAATAGAGTTAGATAAAGGCAGGGTAATAGTAGGGTTAGACTAAAGGTTTAAAGGAATTAAATTAACTTTTATATAAGTTAATTAGTAAAAGTTAAATTAACCTTTACTAATTAAATATATATGCCTAGGTATATAATTAATTGACTTTATATTTAAGAGCAGTTAAAGTAATATTAGTAAAGAAGTAGTAGTTTAAATTAAGGTAAATAACTTTATAATAGCTATTATCTTTTAGTTTAGTATATTATATAACCTCTAAATATTATTAAACTTTTAAAATTAAAATACTATAAGATAATAATTTCTTTTATTATTTAATTAAAATAAAATACTAACTATTTTTTTTTTTTTTTTCCCTTGCTGTCAGCCTGATGAGGCTATCGAGCTTCTAACTTTTTATCTGAAGGCTTAAACAATGAGGCCCCTGAAATACTAACTATAATATAGTTTAATATATCTATTTTAATATAGATTTATCTTTTAAAATTAAAATACTTTAAGATTAAAGCCTTTTTAAACTTAATAATAAAGGCTTAAAATATTTAAGTTTTTTAATTATTTAATTTTATAGCTTTTAGTTTTTTTTTATTTTAATTTCTTTTTAATAGAATAATTAAAAAAGCTATAATTTTAAAGTAATTATAAATAAATCTTTATTAGAAATTATAAAATCTTAAAAATATTTATATTTCTTTATATATTATTAACTTAAGCTATTTAATAATAATATAAATTTTAATTAAATCTATTTTTATTTTTTTAATAATTAAAATAAATCTTAAAAACTTAACTCTATTTTAATAAAAAAAAATACTTAAAGGGTTTTATATATAATTTAATAGCCTTTATTTCTTTTAGGATTTATATAAGGTAATTTATATATTCTTTTTTAATTTTAAAGAATATTAAATTATTATTAAAATAAATAATATAAATTATACTTATAAGGCCTTAAAGGGCTTAATAAATATAATATTAAAATATAGTAAATATATTAATTAGTTTAAATAATATAATTATATACTTAAAATAGCTATATTTAATTTTAAATATAATTTTTTATTTATCTTTTTTTTAAATATAAATTTAATAATATATATCTTTAATATTAACCTTAAAGAAATACTTTACTTTTTAAATTTAATTTATAATCTTTAAAATTAAAAATAAAAGATATTAATTCTTAATAGTAATTATATTTAGGCCTTAATAATTAATATAAAGGTAAAATCTTTTATTTTTTTTTAATATAAATAAAATAAATAATTTAATAAAACTTTTAAAAAAATAGATTTACTTAATTTTTAAATTCTTTTATATATATTTATAAAGTTCTTTTAATTTAATTTATAATAATGAATAAATAAATTTATAAAGAGATTTCTTTTTTTTAATTAAATTAATAATATAATCTATCTTCTTAAAGTTAAAAAGTTTAATTATTTTATTATAATTAAAAACCTTAATATATATCTTTAATTTAAAAGGTATTTTTATTATTTAATTAAGCTTTTTAATATCTTTCTTTAAAATATAATAAAGTTTTTTAAAAATAATAATAATAAAGATTTTTATTTTATTTTAAGTTTTCCTTAAAAATTATTAAAATTAAAAAATTTTAAGTTATTATAATAACCTTTAAATTATTATTTCTTTATTTTAAAGTTAATTATAATTTAAAGGTTTTTTAAAATAGCTATAAAGAAAAAGATACCCTAATTTAAACTACTGCTTCTTTACTAATATTACTTTAATTGCTTTTAGATATAAGGTCGATTAGTTATATGCCTGGGCATATGCATTTAATTGGTGGAGGTTAATTTAATTTTTGCTAACTAACTTATATAAAAGTTAACCTAATTCCTTTAAACCTTTAAATCCTGCTATTACCTTATATTTATTCTAGAACTCTATTTATAAATATATTAGCTTTACTTTTATAATCTTAGACTATAACTGGCCTATTAATCTCTATATAAGCAGGAGGAAGTTAAGTATATATTTAGCCTTAATAATTATATTTTATAGCTACTTTTTATAGCTAATTAAGCTTAAAAAGGCAGCTAGAAAGGTAATCTAATTAGTTATTAAGGTTCTGCCTTACCTTATAGCTTCTTTTAGGTCTTTTAATTATAATAGCTCTTTAATTAGCTAGTTTAGAGATATTATATAAAATAGGATATTTAGATCTATATAACTAATTATATTAATTAAAATATAATTAAAAATAGTTATTTTAATTAGGCTAGATTAATTCCTTAATAAAAAGTTCTTTTTAATAGCTATAGCTATTATATAAAGCTTATAGTATTTATAGCCTATAGCTTCTATTAGTACTAATTTAATTATATTAATAAGATTATAATTAATTATATTATAGGCCTAATTAGCCTATAGGCTATTATATTTAATAGGTATTATAATAGTAGCTATAATTAATATTAATAACTATAACTAATAGTTAGGTTAGGGAATGCACTTTAGAAGTATACTAAACTTAGCCTAGTTAAAAAAGTTAATTTAAGATCTTTTAAATAGGGTAAAAAAAGAAGGCTAATATAGCTACTAAAGGGCAGTATTAATACTGCTTAATTAAAGCAGTAATTATATTATTAAGGCAAATAAACCTTATATAATTTGAATCTTTAAAATATAGGCCTATTATAGAGGCCTTATTATTTAATCCTTTATATATAAAGTTAGAAGCTTAATAGCCTTATAAGGTTAATAGTAAGGAAGAAAAAAAAAAAAAAAAAAAAAGATAAATTTATTAATAATCCCTTTTTTTAATATTTATTAAGCTTTTAAGTATTTATTTAAATTATTTTTAATAATTTATTAAAATAAAAAATACCTTTTATTTTTTTTTATTTTTAATTAATTATTATTAATTTTTTATAAAAATATATTCATATTTTTTAATTATTAAAAGCTTTAAAATTTAATAAAAGTTTTATTAATAATATTAATTTTTACTTTATAATTTAAATATATTTATATTATAATATTTCTATAGCTTTAAATTTTAATTATAATAAAGATTTTTCTTTTAAATTAAATTTAAAGATATTTTAGGTAATAATTAATATCTTTTATAAAGTTTTTAATTAAAAATTAATTCTTATTTTTAATAAAAATTAGTTTTTTAATCTTTTAATTTAATTAATTTTATAAAATTTAAATTAATTTTTAAAATAATATTTTATTTTATAGTAATTAAAGTATTTTATTAAAAAAAGAAATCTTTTTTTATTGTATTTTTTATTTTTTATTTATTAAATTAAAATATAATTTAAGTTATTATTTTAAAGATATTATAATAGATATAATTTTAAGCTTTTTTTTAATATATAAGGCTTTTTTTTTAATTAATTAATTTTTAAAGAAGTTTTTTATATATTTATTTTTATAGTTTAATATATTTTATAATTTTTATATAAATTATATTAATTTCTTTTTAATTTTAAATAATTTAATATCTTTTTAAAAGGCTATAATATTTTAAAGGATTAAAAATAACTTTATATAATATAAATATATTTATATAGTAATATTAAGTTTATAAAAAAGGTAATTTTTAATAGAAATAAGATATTTATAAAAATTATAAAGAGATTATTTTAATTATTATTAAATATTTTTTAATTAAGCTATAATAAGAATTTAATAATTGTTTTTATTTTTTATAAAGGTTAAATATTATTCTTTAAAAGCTTTTTAATTTCTTTTTAAGGTTTTTTTTTAAGCTTAAGTTTACTTATTTAAATAACTTAACTATATAAATTAAATATTTAAAGTTATATTATTATATATAAAAAGAATTTAGCTTTTATTAATATAATATTACTTATAGGCTTTTTAAAGTTTAATTTATATTATTTAATTATTTTTTTTTTTATAAAAAGTTATTAAATATTTAAAAATAATTATATTTTTAGCTTTTATTTCTCTTTTATTATTAAAAAAAAAGCTTTTATAGTATTTAAAATAACTTAATAAAGTATTATTATTAATTTAATTAGGTTTCTTATTATTAATATTAATTAAAATATATTTTAAAAGTTTTTTTTTAATTTTAAAAAATTTTTTAATAGTCTTTTTAATTTATTATTTTAACTTTTTTATTTATTATTTAAAAATATGCTTTTTTTTTTAATTATTTAATTTAAACCTTAAAAGTAGTAATATAAATTAATAGTATAATTTATTAAATAAAATAAATTATTATTTAAAATAATTCTTTTTAATTAATTAAAATAAAATAATTAATAACTCTTAAAGTTATTATTAATAATTTATTTAAGTTTAGGCTAATTATTATAGTTTTTTAAGAATTAATTATTATATTTAAATAGCTTAAATAGAAGCTTTAGAATTATTATAGTAAATTAATAATAATTAAATAGATATAATAGTATTATATTAATTAAAGCTTAAAAAGAGAGAATTCCTTAAAGAGGGGTTTTTAAGGAAATTCTATAAGATCCTAAAACTATATAACCTAAAGATTAGGCTAACTATCTATATTAAGATGCCATTATAGCTATATCTTTTTTTTCTTTTTTTTTTTTTCTTCTTTTTTTTCCTTACTATTAGCCTTATAAGGCTATTAAGCTTCTAACTTTATATATAAAGGCCTTAATAATAAGGCCCCTATAGTAAGCCTATATATTAAAAGTTAAAATTAAATAAGGTTTATTTACCTTAATAGTGTAATTACTACTTTAATTAAGTAGTATTGATACTGCCTACAGGTCTACCCTTAATAGCTATATTAGCCTTCTTTCTTTACCCTACCTAAAAGACTAAAAAAATATTAGGCTAAATCTATTATAAAGTGTATTTCCTAACCTAACTTTTCCTATTAATTATAATTACTAATGTTAATTATATCTACTATTATAATACTTATATATAATAGCCTACAGGCCAATCAGGCCTATTATATAACTAATTATAATGTGGTTAATAAGCGAGCGTTGCAGATAAGCGAGCGTCGCACTTTTCCCTCTTACATCTTACTTCTTATTTAATTAATTAATTCTTAACTACTAAAGACATCCCAATATTTAGATAAAGCTAGAACCCTCCTTACCCTTTAGGCCCTTTAAAATAACCTAAAATTAAATACCTAATGCGCTACTAAAATATATAAGATTAATAAATACTATCTATATCGCTACTAGTATAGTATTTAATTATAATACAATTCTATCCTAAATATATAGAGACTATTTAATCTAAAAGAGTAAATAATAGTCTAATTTATTCTTAACCTAGATTTATAAGGATTTCCCTTATAACTGTATTTTATAAAAAAAATAGCTAATTCCCTATTAGCTAACTGTAATATATTATCTATTAGTAAGCATTAGGCTTATAACTTTATAAAGCAATAACTAAAGCTAAAAATATATTTATTTTAGAGATATAACTATTAAAAAGCTAAATATAAAGATCTAATTATTATTTATAGCTAGTTTAGGCTTATATAAAATATAATTATAAAGTATAATATTTAATTAAATAATATTTAGAACTTTAATAAAATTAGCTTTATAATAGGCCTTATTATAGCTAGAATGGCTATTATAGGTTTAAAAATGCAAAAAAGGCTAAAATTAATATAGCCTAAAAACCAAAAATAGATTACTATAATCTAAGTAATTAATATAAAAAGTTAATTAATTATACTATTTATTATTAATATAGATTAATATTATCTTATTAATTAATACTAAAAATATAACCTTTTAGGCAATTAGGTTATTATAATAAGCTAAAATAGGTAAATAAATAATAAGCTAGATCTTAAGTAATTAAAGTACTTTAATTAATTTATAATTAACTAATTAATTAATCTTTATTATCTTTTAATCTTTAATAGTTATAAAAGCTATTACTTAGCTAATTTTAAGAGATATTATAAGGAAAATAAGATTATTATATTCTATATACTAACTTATATATTTTATCTACTTTAGCCTTTTAATATTAAGTACTTTAGGCCACTAAAAAAGGCTTATAGTTAAAAAATAGAGTATTTAATTAAATACTTTATAGCTTATATTTTTAAAATTAAGTTCTTTTTAGCCTTTTATACTATATTTAAAGCTACTTTTATAGAAATAAATATCTATAGAGGTTTTAAAGGAGCTAGATTTATTTCTCTTAACCTAAAAACTATAATCTTAAAGCTTAATATATAGCTATAGATCTTAATACCTCTTAAAGAGGCTACTTAATTATTAATACTATAGGCTTTAAAGACCCTAAAGATAGTAATAAAGACCTAATTTTAGTCTAAATACCTTAAAAGATAAATTAAAAGGCATTATAGTAGCTCCCTAAAGTCTATTATTAAAGCTTTAAAGTTAGCTATTAAGGCAATAAAGGCAGTTATATATAAGGTTATCTTATTAAGGGCTAAACTTTATAATTTTTAAGATATAAATAAGATATTAAGCTAATACTGTAGGGCAAAAAGGACTAAACTATAGAAAGAGGGGACTATAACTATATAGGAAGTATTATAAGTAATTAATTAAATAGATATTAATATATAAGTAATAGCTAAATTATTAAGAAGTGGTAGTTAAGGAAGGTCAGAATGACTAGATAATTGGCACTATAGTATATATAATAAAGGCAGTTATAATATAAGGACTTATTAAATAATCCTTAAGTTATTTAAAGAGGAATTTAATAAATAAAAGTAAGCCTTTTTAAACTATAGCTTAAGCTTTTAAGCTATAGGTTAAAAAGGTTAAAGAAAGTGCAATACTTATTTATCTATAACACTTACTTATTAACTATATTAACCTTATTAATATAATTAAATTAATACTAATAGAAATTATAGGCTATAAATACTATAAGCTTTATATAATAACTATAGCTATTAAAAAGAACTTCTTATTAAAAAATTAATTTAATTTAATTAAAATAGCTATTTTTAATTATACTTTAATTAATATAATTAATTATATAAATTTAAATATTCTATTTTATATAATATCTTTAAATTAGCTAATTAAAAAGCTATTATAATTAAAAGACCTAAAAGAAGCTATAAAGTATAGCAAGACCTTAATAATTAATTAGATTACCTTCTTAACTGCCTTTTTAGGCCTATTAACTAGCTATAAAGAGTGGCTATAGAATATAATTATTAAGGCTAAATATATATTTAGCTTCCTCTTATTTATATAGGGATTAAAGATAAATATAGGGTAATAGTAAGGTTTAAAGGTTTAAAGGAATTAGGTTAACTTTTATATAAGTTAATTAATAAAAGTTAAATTAACTTAAAGTTAATAATAACTCTACTAATTAAATGTATATACCTAGGTATATAATTAATTAACCTTATATTTAAGAGCTGCAGTTAAAGTAATATCAGTAAAGAAGTAGTGATTTAAACTAGGGTTAGCTATATTTTTATTTTGAATTAATATTCTATTTTAATTACTATTTAATTAAAAGGCTATAATATTAAACCTGGCTTTATATATATTAACTTTTATAAATAAATATTAATATAAATTATAGTAATATATTAATATAAAGTTTATAAAGAAATTTTATAGCTATTAAAAAGATTTAACCTCCTTTATATTAAGTTTAAAGGTTTTTTTTTTTTAACTTTTATATATTATCTTACTTTTAATAGCTTAATTTTAATTTTATTATTTTTATATACTTTATAAAGTAATATAATTTTATAATTTTAAAGAAAATAAATTTATAAATTAAACTAAAGTATTATTATCTTAGTATATCTAGCTATTTTTATATATCTTTTAAGTATAATTAAATCTTTAAGGCAGCTTATCTTTAAAATGGCTTATATTTAATTATTAATTTTATAAATATCTTTACTATTTATTATATAACTTAATAGTTAAATATATAGATATATTATAAATAACTTTAATATTACTATTATAATTTTATTAATATTAAAGATATTAAGTATAATCTTAAGGTACTATAAATAGTCTTTAAAATTATTAGAGAATATAATAATATTATTAATATATATTTAAATAAAGTTACTATAATCTTAAAAAAGCTAATTTATATATTATTATATAAATATAAATATATTTTTTAAATCCTATAAAAGCTATATTTAATACTTTAAGATCTTAAGAAGAGATAATTACTATTTAATTTTTATAGAGGCTATAAATAGGTAATTAATAGAAAAATCTAATACTATTAAAGAAAAAAAAGAATTTCTTACTTTATATTTTCTTTTTAATTTTCTTTTAATTAGGCAGTAAATATATATTAAGTAATAAATTTTTTTTTTCCTTACTATTAGCCTTATGAGGCCATTAAGCTATTAACTATATAATAAAGGCTTAAATAATAAGGCCCTTATAGTAGGTCTATATCTTAAAAGTTAAAATTTTATAAGGTTTATCTGCCTTAATAGCGCAATTACTACCTTAATTAAGCAGTATTAATACTGCCTATAGGTCCTTTAGTAGCTATATTAACCTTTTTTCTTTATTTTAGCTAAAAGATCTTTAATTAACCTATTTAATATACTAGGCTAAGTCTATTACACTTAAATATACTCCCTAACCTGACTTTTCCTTTATTAATTATAGTTACTAATATTAATTATAGCTACTAATATAATGCCTGCTATATATAAAAGCCTAAAATCTAATTAAGGCTATTATATAACTAACTATAACCTTATTATAGTAATTAAATTAATATTAAATTAAGCTAAAGGCAGAGAATACTATAAGATCTATATAATAATTATAGCTATTATAAAGAACCTTTTATTAAAAAGTCTATTAAGCTTAATTAAAATAGCTATTTTTAACTATATTTTAATTAATTTAATTAATTATATAGATTAGGCTAGCTTAGGTTATTAGGTTTATTTAGTTTAGCTAATTAAAAAGCTATTTAGGTTAAAAAAGCTAAAAAGGGCTATTAAAAAAGGCTTAAATCTTAATATAAAAGAGGTAGCTTTTTTAATTATATTAATAGGTAATTTAGCTTTATATAAAGAGTAGCTTAATAATATAATTATTAAGGCTAAATATATATATTATATCCTCTTAGTTATATAAAAATAAAGGCTTATAGATAGTATATCTATAAATAGAAATCTAGGATAAATATAAGGTAATAGTAGGGTTTAAAGGTTTAAAGGAATTAGGTTAACTTTTATATAAGTTAGTTAGTAAAAGTAAAATTAACCTTTACTAATTAAATATATATACTTAGGCATATAACTAATTAACCTTATATCTAAAAGCAGATAAAGTAATATTAATAAAGAAGCAGTAAGTTAAACTGGAGATATATTAAGTATAATAAGGCTATTAAGTAGCTTTAAGTTAATAATAATTTATCCTTTTCTTTTTGTATTTTAACTATACTATATAATAAAGGCTAAACAGGTAATTAGAGTTAGCTAGTCTATAATATAATACTTTTACTATAAGTTGTAATAAATTTAAAAGTATTTTTATTATATATTAGATTAATATATCCTTTAAAGGTAATATAAAAGTAAAAGGCTTTTAGATTACTATTAAAAGTATTAGATTTAAATAGGTCTTTTTATTTAGTTTTAATCTATATAATTTAGCTAGATTATATAATTATTTAATATATTGCCTATATAGTCCTTTTTAAAGGTCTTTATTTAACCTTAAAGATAATTATTTAGGTAATTATACTTTATATTAAGTAAAAAACTATATATAGGCTAATAAACTTAACTTTAATTCTATGTATATAGTAAAAGCTAATATTAAATAGAAATTAAAGTTCTAAACCCTTTATTATAGTTATAATTATTATAAAATATATTAATATATTTATTTTTTATATTTAGTTAAAAATATACAAATTAAAAGTTATTAACTTTATAATTATAAAGTTAAATTTAAGGCTAGTAGTATTTATAGAGATTAACTTATATATAACTTTTTTAATATAGGCTTTAAGCTATTTTTCATTTACTAGATTTATAAAGGTCTTTATATTTAAATAGATATTAATTTTAAGCCTATTTAGTTTAAAGGTAATAAAAATATAAAGATATATATTAATTTACTTTTTTAATATAAAGCTAAAGTCTAATTATAATATTACTTTAATAATTTAATTAGATATTATCTTTATCTATACTATCTATATTTAAGCTATATATATATCTTCCTTTAGAATATATACCTTAAAGTAATTAATAAGGGCCTTATTATCTATAAAGAGCTTAATAAAATATATATAATTAAATTCCTTATAAAAGTCTTTATTTATAACTATAAAATTAATAGATATATAATTTAAGAATTCCTATTAGTTATTATAATTATTATTTACTATATTATTTTTACTATAATTAAGAAAGAGGTTAATAAATTTATTTATCTTTAAGTTAATTAAACTATATATTTCTATATTATAAGCTTAATTTTTCTACTATAGGCTAGGTTATTATTAATGATATTTCTATAGTAAATAATTATAATTTAACTATTAGTTCTAGCCTATAAATTTAATATATAAATCTTATATTTACTTTAAAGAATAAGAATTCTTTAGTTACTATTTATCTATAATATATAAACTTAGCTTATTAAATATATTTTTTAAATATATTATAAGGTTATTAAATTTATTTTTTTTACTATTATTAATTATTATTTTATTAATCTTTATATTAATTATTTTAATTTCTATTAGCTTTTAAAGGCATTTAGTTTTTTCTATTTTATTTTAATATAATTTAAAATTAAAAAAGTAACTTTTAGTTATCTATTTTCTATAGATAATTAAAGTAAATTCTATTTTTTTTTTCTTTTTTTTTTCTTTTACTATTAGCCTTATAAGGCTATTAAGCTTTTAACTTTATATATAAAGGCTTAAATAATAAGGCCTATATAGTAGGCCTATATCTTAAAGGTAAAAATTATATAAGGTTTATCTGCCTTAATAGTATAATTACTGCCTTAATTAAGTAGTATTAATACTGCCTTTTAGCAGCTATATTAGCCTTCTTTCTTTACCTTACCTAAAAGATCTTAAATTAACCTTTTTAACCAGGCTAAGTCTATTATAAAGTGCATTCCCTAACCTAACTTTCCCTATTAGTTATAGTTATTAATATTAATTATAGCTACTATTATAATGCCTATATATAATAGCCTGCAGGCCAATTAGGCCTATTATATAACTAATTATAACCTTAATATAGCTATTAGGCCTTCCTTATAAAAATACTAATAAAAATAAACTAAAAGAGATTTATATAATAATAGTTACTATTAAAAAGAACTTTTTATTAAAGTATTAATTTAATTTAATTAAAATAGTAATCTTTAATTAAATATTAATTAAATTAATTAATTACATAATTTATTAATCTTATTTTAATATAATTAAATTAAATTAAATTTATTATAAGCTATTAAATCTAAAGAAGTTAAAAAGAAACTTAAAAAAAGGTTATTTTTTTAATTAAATTAAATAGCCTTTTTTACTGCCTTTATAAGTAACTTAAATATATATAAAAAGTAGCTTTTTAATATAATTAAAAGAGTTATTATAGTAAAAAGGGTATTACTTTTAATATAATAGGCTAGTTATAGTTTAAGATTATAAGAGTAAAGGGATAGTATATCTATATATAGAGTTCTAAGATAAATATATAGTAATGGTAGAGTTTAAAGGTTTAAAGGAATTAGGTTAACTCTATTTATATAAGTTAATTAATAAAAGTAAAATTAACTTGAAGTTAAGAATAACTCTATTAATTAAATATATATACCTAAGTATATAACTAATTAACCTTATATTTGAAAGCTGTAAATAAAGTAATATTAGTAAAGAAGCAATAGGTTAAACTGGGGTTAATTAGTTTATAGTATAAACTCTTTCATAAATATAATTAAAGTCTATATATAAAGTATAAGGCTTTTTTAATAATCCCTTTAATAGGAAATAATTTATTTTAAGGTAATATATAATTAATTCTAATAGGTATAGTTATTAATTTCTATTTATTAAATATAATAGCCTTTAGGTCTATTAGCTTTAATATAAACTAATTAAATTATAGGCTTTAATAGTTTAGAAATATTTTTTAAAGTAATTCTTAATAAATAAGCTTTAGGCCTTAATATAAATTAGTTTTAATAGCCTAATTATTAAAAGAGGCTATAGTTATAAAAGTAAATTAATAATTATTACTACTTATTATAATATTTAGCTAAATAAGGCTAAATATAATATTATATTAAATATATAATAATTAATTATTAATAAGTCTTACTTATTAGTTTGTAAGTTTATATATATAGGTTAGTATATTATATTTAAGGTAAAGATAGTTAAATTTAAAGTCTAAAGCTATAAATATAACCCCTGCCTATTCTATAATAATTTAATTACTTTTTAAAAATAAAATAAATTATTAAATTTTATAAATTAATACTTTAAAAATATTAAAAAATAATATTATATTAATAAAAGCTATATCCTATTCACTTATAGAAATATAATATTAAATCTTAAGTTTATATAATTAAATTATTTAAATAAATAAATAAATAAAAAAGAAGATATTTAAAAAGAAATTAAAAAATATTTAAAAAATAGTTTTTTATTTTAATAAAAAATAAAAAGAATTATTAAATATTTATAGTTATATAATTAAAAAGTACTAAGTAATAACTTAATTAATTCCTTTAAGACTTTAATAAGTATTTTATTTTTATTAAAAATTATCTTTTTTATTTATTTAATATAATTATAAGAGTTTATTAATATTATATTTAACTTTTATTTATACTTTAAAGTATTATAGCCTTTAAAAGATATATTAGCCTTTTAAATTAAAAAAATATTTTAATCTTATTAAACTTACTTTAAATATAAGGTAATATTATTTAAATTAATTAATATATCTATTATATTTTAATATTATCTTTATTATATTTTAATATTATATTTAATAAGCCTTTTAAGGTTTAATAAATATAATTTATATTAATTTTTTTTTTTCCTTATTATTAGCCTTATAAGGTTATTAAGCTATTAACTTTATATATTAAGGCTTAAATAATAAGGCACCTATAGTAGGTCTATATCCTAAAGGTTAGAATCTTGTAAGATTTATCTATTTTAGTGATATAATTACTACCTTAATTAAGTAGTATTAATACTGCCTATAGGCTTACCTCTTAGTAGCTATATTAGCCTTCTTTATTTACCCTAGCTAAAAGATTAAAATAGTATTAAGCTAAGTGTATTATACTTCTAAAGTATATTCTCTAACCTAACTTTCTCTATATCTATTAATTATAATTACTAATATTAATTATAGCTATTAATATAATGCCTATATAAAATAGCCTATAGCTATATAATTATAACTACTATATAACTAGCTATAACCTTAATATAACTATTAGGCCTACCTTAAGTATAGCTAATAAAGATAAACTAAAAGAGATCTATATAATAGTAGCTACTATTAAAAAGAACTTCTTATTAAGGTATTAATTTAAGCTAATTAAAATAGAAATCTTTAATTATCTATTAATTAGGTTAATTAATTATATAATTTATTAAATAAATTATACTATTAACTTATATTACTGCCCTTAAGGCTTAAATTAAATAATTAAAATAAAAGCTTACTTTTAAATAATAAATAAAAAAGTTAAAATAATAAATTTAAAAGATTATTTAAAATCCTTTTAAAACCTAAAAAAAGAATATTAAAAATATAGTTTTTTTTTCTTCTTATTATTAGCCTTATAAGGCTATTAACCCCAGTTTAATCCACTGCTTCTTTATTAATATTACTTTATCTACTCTTAGATATAAGGTCAATTAGTTATATGCCTAGGTATATATATTTAATTAGTAAAGGTAAATTTTACTTTTACCAACTGTAATAGCATCTTAGTATAGATAGTTAGTCTAGTCTTTAGGTTATATAATTTTAAGACCTTATAGAATCTCCTTAAAAAACCCCTTTTTAAGGAATCTTCTTTTCTTAAGCTTTAATTAATATAATACTATTATACCTATTTAATAATTATTAATTTATTATAATAATTCTAAAGCTTTTATTTGAACTATTTAAATATAATAATTAATCCTTAAAAAACTATAATAATTATCTTAAATTTAAATAAATTATTAATAATAACTTTAAAAATTATTAATAATTCTATTTTAATTAATTAAAAAAAATTATTTTAAATAATAATTTATTTTATTAAATAAATTATATTATTAACTTATATTACTGCCTTTAAGATTTAAATTAATTAATTAAAAAAAAACTTATTTTTAAATAATAAATAAAAAAATTAAAAAGACTATTAAAAATCTCTTTAAAAATTAAAAAAGAAACTTTTAAAATATATTTTTAATTAATATTAATAATACAGAATTTAATAAAATTAATAATAATATTCTATTAAGTTATTTTAAATACTATAAAAGCTTTTTTTTTTAATAATAAAAAAAAAAGTAAAAGTTAAAAATATAATTATCTTTAAATATTTAATTACTTTTTATAAAAAAAATAAATAGCTAAATAGTATAAATTAAAGCTTTAAAGAAACCTATAAATAATATTATATTAATAAAAGCTAGATTTTTTATATATATAATAATATAACTTTAAGTATTTAATTTATATAATTAAGCTATTTAAATAAATAAAGTTAAGTTTAAAATAAAATTTTAAAAAAAGATTAAAAAGTTTTTAAAAAATAATTTTTAATTTTTATAGAAAATAAAAGAAATTATTAAATTTTTATTATAATTTAACTTAAAAGTATTTAATAATAATTAAAATAGTTTCTTTAAGACTTTTATAAATACTTTATTTTTATTAAAAATTACCTTTTTTATAAACTTAATATTACTTTATAACCCTAATTTAAACCACTACTTCTTTATTAATATTACTTTAATTGCTTTTAGATATAAGGTTAATTAATTATATGCCTAGATATATATATTTAATTAATAGAGTGTTTATTAACTTTAGGTTAATTTAACTTTTACTAACTATCTTATATAAAAGTTAACCTAATTCCTTTAAACCTTTAGTTCTAGAACCCTGCTATTACCCTATATTCATTCTAGAACTCTATTTATAAATATATATCCCTTTACTTTTATAGTCTTAAACTATAACTAGCCTATTAACCTCTATATAAGTAGGAAGAAGCTAAATATATATTTAGCCTTAATGATTATATTTTATAGCTACTCTTTATAGCTAGTTAAGCCTAAAAAGGCAGCTAGAAAGATAGCCTAATTAGTTATTAAGGTCTTACCTTACTTTATAGCTTCTTTTAGGTCTTTTAGTTATAATAGCTTTTTAATTAGCTAATTTAAAGATATTATATAAAACAGGATATTTAAATCTATATAATTAATTATATTAACTAAGATATAATTAAAAATAGCTATTTTAATTAAATTAAATTAATTCTTTAATAAAAAGTTCTTTTTAATAGCTATAGCTATTATATAAAGCTTATAGTATTTATAGCCTATAGCTTCTATTAGTATTAATTTAATTATATTAATAAAATTATAATTAATTATATAATAGGCCTAATTAGCCTATAGGCTATTATATAGAGCAGGTATTATAATAGTAGCTATAATTGATATTAATAACTATAACTAATAGTTAGGTTAGGGAATACACTTTAAAAGTATAATAGACTTAGTCTAGTATTCTTTTAGGTAGGTTAAAGGAAAAAGGCTAATATAGCTGCTAAGAGGTAGTATTAATACTATTTAATTAAGGCAGTAATTACATTATTAAGGCAGATAAACCTTATATAATTTTAACCTTTAAGATATAGGCTTACTATAGAGGCCTTATTATTTAAGTCTTTATATATAAAGTTAGAAGCTTAATAGCCTTATAAGGCTAATAGTAAGGAAAAAGAAAATAAAAAAAAAAAAAAATTAAAAAAGAAATAAATAATTTTATTAATATTTCTTTAAAATCTTTATAAAATAAAATAAAAGCTATCATAAATTAAATATAATTAATTCTTTAAAAAAAAAATAGTTAAAATATAAATATTAATAAAAAGTTAATAATATAAAAAGAGGTTAAATAAAATACTTAAAAAAAAGGTAATTTTACTCTAAATTTTAAATAGATTTAAGTTAAATAAAAAGTCTTTAAGTATTAAAATTAATTTAGCTTTATTATTAAATAATATAGATAATTTAAATTAAAAACCTAATATTAATATATAATTTTATAGTATATTAAGATTATTTATAATAATTTTTAATAAAATAATAAAGAAATCTTTATATTAAAAAAAACTTTTAAAAAATAAAATATTAAAATTAATAATTAAAGTTATTAAATTAATTTAAATAAAAGATAAACTAATATTTAATTAAAAAACTAAAGTATTTTAAGTAAATAGAAAAAAAGATTTTTAAAAATAAATAATAAAAAATAATTTTCTTTATATAAAAAAAAGGCTTTATATATTATTAAAATTTAATTTAAAATAAAAAATATTATAACTATTAAAGAGTTAAAATTTCCCTATAGCAATATATAAGGTATAGCTAATTAGGGGTTTTAAATAAGAAGATAATATAATAAGATACTTATCTTTTAGTATAATATAATATAAGATATTATATATTATACTAAAAAATATAATAACCTTAATAATAAGTCTTAAGGTTATATAGCTACTATTATAAACCTTATAATTTAATTAAATAAGTGGCTTTAATCTATAAATATAAAAAAGAAATTTTCTTTAGCTTTAGTAGGCTAAATGCCCTTTTTATTATTATCCTATTAAGGTAATTACTATTAAGGCTTTAACTTTAAGAGATTAAGTTATAATAAGTAAGAAATTAAGAATTCTATTATAAGATATACTGCTATATAATTAAAATTAATAATAGCTAATCTAGCTATAACTATTTAATTAGTGTAGTTAATAACTATATAATTAGTCTTTTAATAGAGATCTATAAGCTTAACTTTAAATATATTTTAATATTATAATCCTTTTTTAGGTATTATAAAATTATAAGAAAATATCTATTATATATTAATAAGCTATTAATAATATAATAAGTTAATTTAATAATCTTTAGCTATTAAATATAGCTATTTTAAAAAGAGGTTAATATAATTAAGATTAATTATATTATATATTAAATAGAAGCCCTAAAGGATTTAATAGACTATCTAAAAAAGGGCTAATATCTATTAAAGTAATAGCAGGCCTTTATTATTAGTATTATATTAAATAGCAGTAATAATCTATACTAATTATAGTTCTTAACGTTAAAATATATAGTTATAGTAGTTAAATAGAAGATATAAATATTATATTATAGGAATTAAGGGCTATTATAAAGTAAAAGAGAAAAAAGAGGAAAAAAAGTAAATTAGAAAATAAAGGTTTTAGTATTAAGGGAAAAACTATAAATATTAGCGGATTGAAGCTAGCCTAATAGGTTAGTAATAAATTAGATTAGGTTATAAGATAATGTAATATAAGGAATATAAGTTAAGGAAAAATATAGATAAGTAATACTTAGGATATTATAACTATATTATAATAATTCTTTAATAGGCTATTTTAAAGCTAAAAGATCTTAAAAGTTAATTTAAAAAAAGCTTTATTAAAAAGGCTTAAAAATTAATATAAAATAATATATAGCTATATATAATATTTACTAAAAGACTATATTAAAGAGATATTAATTTTATAAAAAGTTTAAAAGTTTATTAATTTCTTTTTATTTCTTTAAAAAAATCTTTATAAACTTTATTATAGAATTATTATTAATAATCTTTAAAGGTTAATAAATTAATATAATTTTTATAATAATTAATAAATTAATAAAATTTATATAATTTTTATTTATTTTTATAAAAATTATTATATTTAAATTTATTAAGCTTTTTTATAAAAAAATAAAGCTATAATTTAATATATTAAAAAGTATTATTTTAAATAGAAAATTAGTTTTTATAAATATATTTTAATTAAAACTTTATTATTACTTTAAAGTTAAATAAAAACTGTTTATAATATTTTATTTTTAAATTAATAAATAAATAAAATAACTAAATTAAACTTTAAGTTATTATTTAAAAAGCTTTATTAATAAAAATTAAAATATTTAGCTAAAATTTCTTTAAACTTTATAATTTATTAATAATTTAATAATTAATATTACTATAAATATAATATTAAATAAGGCCTTTATAGGATTTAACTTTAATTTCTATATTATTATTAAAGATAGTAATTCTTAAAAAGGAATTTTAAAAATAAAATAAAGGATTTACAAGCTATAAAAGCTAAAAAATAGATTTATAATATATTAATAAAATACTATTAAAAGGCAGGCTAAATACTTTAACTTTAAGTATTAAAAAATAAGCTTTAAATAAAAATAATCAAATATATTATTAATTAAAAACCTTAAGTTTAAAAAAAAAAGGAAATTAGCTTTTTAATTTATTAATTTCTTTAGGATTATTAAAAGAATTAAACTATAAATATATAAATTAGCCTTTTTAAACTAATATATATAACTTTATAATATTTTTTATATAAGCTTTTTTTAAGTTATATTAAATAAAGTACTAAAAAGATAATAATTTTTTATTAATATTAAACGTTAAAGAAAAAGATAATTAATAAAAAATAAAAAAAATTAAAAAAAAAAAGAAAATTTAAAAAAATATATTATTTAATAAAATAAAAATAATAGCCTATAAAATATAATTAATAGATTATTACTATAAATATAAAAAATGCCTTTTAAATTATTATTATTTAAAAAAAGCTTTAAATTAAATAAAAAGAAAAAAGCTATAGCTATAAATAAAATAAATACTATAAAAAAGAGAAAAACTATAAAAAAATAATCTCTAGTTTAAACTACTGCTTCTTTATTAATATTACTTTAACTGCTCTTAAATATAAAGTTAATTAGTTATATACTTAAGTATATATATTTAATTAATAGAGATTAATTTAACTTTTACTAACTAACTTATATAAAAGTTAACCTAATTCCTTTAAACCTTTAAACCCTGCTATTACCCTGCCTTTATTTAACTCTATTTATAGATACACTCTTTACTCTTATAGTCTCAGATTATAACCAGTCTATCGATTTTATATAACCGGGAGGATACAGTATACATATTCAGCCTCAATAATCACGTTGCCGAGCCACTCTTCGTACAAGGCTAAGTTCAGGCCTGTTAGTGCAGTCAGGAAAGCTGCCTCTTCTATATTAAGAGCTCCCTAGCTAGCCAAACCGGATAAACTTGATCACCTAGGCTAGCCCGGTCTGTATGATTGATTAAATCAATCAGGGTGCAGTTAAAAATAGCTATCTTAATTAGGCTAGATAGGCTTCTTAATAAGAAGTTCTTTATAATAGCTATAGCTATTATATAGATCTTACAGTAATCTCTACCTCTAGCCTGACTTAATACTAATTCAATTACTGCAATAAGGTTATAGTTAGTTATATAATAGCCTTAATTAGGTTTTAGGCTCTTATATATAGGCATTATATCAATAGCTATAATTAATATTAGCAATTATAACTAATAGTTAGGTCAGGGAATAGACTTTAGAAGTATAATAGACTTAACCCGGCAGTATTAATACTGCTTAATTAAGGCAGTAATTACACCACTAAGGCAGATAAACCTTATATAATTTTAACCTTTAAGATATAGGCCTACTATAGGGGCCTTATTATTTAAGCCTTTAGATAAAAAGTTAGAACCTTAATAGCCTTATTAGGCTAATAATAAAGAAAAAAAAAAGAAAAAAAAATAATATATTAAAGTTTAAAGATTAAAGTAATTAAAATACTTAAAAAATTAAAAAAAAAATTAATTATAAATAAATTTCTTTTTATTTAAATCTATTTTCTTAAAAACTATTAATTATTTCTAATTTCTATTTTTAAACCTAATAGTAATAAAATTAATTATAGACCTAATTTTCTATAAAACTATCCTTTAATATAAAATTTCTCTTAAGGTAATTATAATTATAATTATAAAAAGTAGGCATTTTTAATTAAAATAAAAGACTAATAGCTATATTTTTTTAAAAAATTAAAAGGGTTTTAAAGATAAAAGCTTAAATAATTTTATTAATAGAGTTATTATTAAAGATTTATTATTACTTAAATAAACTTATAATAATTAAAATAAAAGCTATTTTATTAAAAAAATTAAGTAATAATTTAAAATAAAATTATTAAAAACTTAAATTTATATAAAAAAGGATTTATTAATTTAAAAGTAATTAAATAAATTAATTAAAAAAGATATAAAAGGTAAAATTAAAGTAAAAATTAAAGTTATAATAAAAGTAAGACCTTTAAAGAGATTTTTACTTAAATAAAACCTAAATAAAAGAAAGATTTTAAAATATATTATAGTATTATAAAGGTTACTTTTTAATATTATTTAAAATTATTAATAGAATATTAAGTTTATAATCCTTTAGGCTATAAAATTAAAATCTATTTCTTTTAATTAGAAAATTTAATTAATTTTATATATAATTTAAATCTTAAAAAACTAAAGATATTAATAAAAAATAATATAAATATAATATTTAAACTTATAGTAAGAATTAAGAAAATATTATAAAAATATATTTATTAAATATAATGATAAATTATAATAATAATATAAAAAGTTTTAGCTTTTTATATTAAGAAATATTAATAAAAAAGTAATAATATTAAAAAAAAAAATAAGATTTATTAAAAAAGTATTAATACCTTTAAACCTATAGGTTAATATATAAGTCTTTTTTAAATAATAAAAAGAAATTAAAAGCTAGAAAAAGATATATTTAAGCTTATAATAGATATAAGTAATAAAATATTATAATTAATTAATAATATAAATAGTAATTAAAGTAATTATAAACTTTAAGGCCTTTATTATATTCTTAAAGTTACTTTCTATTATAATAAAAGGATTATAATTAAATTAATAATAAAATATAAAGAAAAATTATAAAAAGGATATATAGTTTATAATGCCTTTTATTATAGTTATATTTAGTATAGTAGGAGGAGTTAAGGTTATTAAAGGTATAATAGCCAGGCTAAAGAAAAGAAAAGAAAGAGAAGAAGTAAAAGAAAGAGGAAATTAAATACTTATAGCTAAGGAGGAATTAAGTGCCTTATAGAGCCTAATAAAGCCTAAAGAATTAAGAGATTAACTATAAGTTAGAGGATATAAATTATATAAGGCTATAAGATATTATAATAGGACTGCCTATAGACTTATAATACGTTTTATATATAAAATAGCTAAAATATAAGCTATTATCTCCATATACATTTAGGCAGGAAATTAATTATTATAAGTAAATATATAATAATAAAAGCCTATTAATAATTATATAATTTAATTTTATTACTATTTTAATTAAAAATAGTTAAATAGGAAAAAAAGGATAATTATAATAATATCTTAATATAGATAGTTAGCCTAATCCTTAAGTTATATAATTTTAAGACTTTATAGAATCTCTTTAGAAAACCTCTCTTTAAAGAATTTTCTCTCCTTAAGCTTTAGTTAATATAATATTATTATACCTACCTAGCTATTATTAATCCACTATAACACTAACTAACTTATATAAAAGTCAACTTAATTCCTTTATTACATTAAAAGCAGCATCCCCTCTGCTATAATAACCCTTTTAGCTACATTAAAAAGCCACTCTTTATATATATTAAAGTTACCTATAAAGGCAGTAAGAAAGGCAGGTATACCTAATCTAACTAAAGGAAATAACCTTCCTTTAGGTCTCTTTTTAGTTTCTTTAGATTTAATAGCTTATAATAGACTTAATTTAAATTAATTATATTAAAATAAGGCTAATAAATTATATGATTAATTAACTTAATTAATATATAATTAAAGATTACTATTTTATTTAAATTAAATTAGTATTTTAATAAAAAGTTTTTCTTAATAGTAATTATTATTATATAGATCTCTTTTAGTTTATTTCTATAAGCTTTCTATAAAGCAGGCCTAATAGCTATATTAAGGTTATAGCTAGTTATATAATAGGCCTAATTATATAGCTATAGGCTATTTTATATAGTGGGTATTATATTAGTGGCTATAATTAATATTAATAGCTATAACTAATAGAGGGAAAGTTAGGTTAGAAAATATACTTTAAAAGTATAATAGACTTAGCCTAATACTCTTTTAGTTAGGGTAAAAGAAAAAGGCGAATAAAACTGCCAAGAGGTAAGCAGTATTAATATTACTTAATTAAGGTAATAATTATACTATTAAGGTAGATAAACCTTATATAATTTTAACCTTTAAGATATAGGCCTACTATAAGGGCCTTATTATTTAAGCCTTTATATATAAATTTAACAGCTTAATGGCCTTATAAGGCTAACAGTAAGGGGAAAAAAAAATAAGGCTATTAAGCTATTAACTTTATATAAAAAGGCTTAAATAATAAGGCCCTTATAGTAGGCCTATATCTTAAAGGTTAGAATTTTATAAGGTTTATTTGCCTTAATGGTATAATTACTGCCTTAATTAAATAGTATTAATACTGCCTGTAAGTCTATTACCTCTTAGCAGCTATATTAGCCTTCTTTCTTTACCCTAGCTAAAAGACTTAAATATCTCTAATTAACCTATTTAATTAGGCTAAATCTATTATAAAGTATATTCCCTAACCTAACTATTAATTATAATTACTTATATTAATTATAATTATTAATATAATACCTATATATAAAAGCCTAAAACTTAATTAAAGCTATTATATAATTAACTATAACTTTATTTTAATAATTAAATTAATATTAAATTAAGCTAAAAGTAAAGAATACTATAAAATCTATATAATAGCTATAGCTATTATAAAAAACTTCTTATTAAAGAGTTTCTTAAATTTAATTAAAAAAGCTATTTTTAACTGTATTTTAATCAATTTAATTAATTATATAAATTAAGTTAATTTAGGTTATTAAGTTTATTTAATTTAATTAATTAAAGAGCTATTTAAATTAAAGAAGCTAAAAAGGGCTATTAAGAAAGGCTAACCTCTTAATATAAAAGAGATAACTTTCCTAACTATACTAATAGGTAATTTAGCTTTATATATAAAGTAGCTTAATAATATAATTATTAAGGCTAAATATATACACTATATCCTTTTAGTTATATAGAATTAATAGGCTAGTTATAGTTTAAAACTATAAAAGTAAAGGGATAAATATAAGGTAATAGTAGGGTTAAACTAAAGGTTTAAAGGAATTAGGCTAACTTTATTACTTTATATAAGTTAGTTAGTAAAAGTAAAATTAACCTAAAGTTAATAATAACTCTATTAATTAAATATATATATTTAGGTATATAATTAATTAACTTTATATTTAAAAGCTATAAATAAAGTAATATTAATAAAGAAGTAGTAGGTTAAATTAAAGAAAAATATACTTTTAATTAATATTAATAATAATAAATTTAATTAAATTAATAATAATATTTTATTAAATAGTTTTAAATATTATAAATGCTTTTCTTTTAATAATAAAAAAGAAATAAAAGTTAAAAATATTATTACTTTTAAATATTTAATTACTTTTTATAAAAGAAATAAATAGCTAAATAATATAAATTAAAGTTTTAAAAAAAAGCTTATTAATAATATTATATTAATAAAAATTAAATTATTTTTATATATAATAATATAATTTTAAATATTTACTTTATATAATTAAGTTATTTAATTAAATAAACTTAAATTTAAAAGAAAATCTTAAAAAGAAATTAAAAAGCTTTTAAAAAAATAATTTTTAATTTTTATAGAAAATAAAAAAAATTATTAAGTTTTTAATATAACTTAACTTAAAAATATTTAATAATAATTAAAATAATCTCTTTAAGATTTTTATAGGTATTTTATTTTTATTAAAAATTACTTTTTTTATAAACTTAATATTACTATATAAATATATATTAATATTATATAAAGCTATTTTTAACCTTTAAGGATATTATAGCTTTTTAAAAAGGTATTAATTTACTTAAAATTAAAAATAAATTAATATAAAAATCATAAAATATATTAAATTATAAAAATAAATATATAAAAGACTTTTTTAAAACTTAATTAATTAAAAAGAAGCTTTATATAATTAAAAAAAAGCTTAAAATTATATTTATTATAATATTTTTAAAATAATAATTTAAATTATATTTTAATTTAATAAATAAAAAATAAAATAAAAAATAAAAAAAGATTTTCTTTTATAAAATATTATAATTAATATATATAATAAGTAAGCAGGATAGATAAGTAAGTAAGATAAAAATCCCTTACCTTATATTAATACTATTTAATTTATTAATTCTTTCTTAAATAATATATTATAATCTACTATTAAGGCTTATATTAATCTTATACTTTAGGCCTATTAAAAAGACCTAAAATTAAGTCTATAATAAGCTACATTTCTTTATAATATCTCCTTTTAAACCTTTTATTATTAATTTTAGGGTTATTAGGCTTATATTAATTGTATCCTTAATAATTAGAAATTAAATAATTAAGAAAAATAGATTATAATTAAGTATATCTTAAATTTAAATTTATAAAGATCACTTTATTAATATTATAATATTAAGAAAATAGTAAATTAATAACTTATTAAATATAATATATTACTAATTAGTAAATATTAAGCTATTAATTTTATTAAGTAATAACTATAGCTCTAAATATATTCTTTTTAGAAATATAACTATTAAAAAGCTTAATATAAAGATCTAATTACTATTTATAATTAATTTAGGCTTATATAAAATATAATTATAAAATATAGTATTTAATTAAATAATATCTAAAACTTTAATAAGATTGGCTTTATAATAGATATAATATTAAGCAGTATAGCAATTATTAGCTTAAAAAGGTATAAAAACCTAAAATTAATTTAACTTAAAAATTAAAAATAGGTTATTATAATTTAAGTAATTAATATAAAAGGCTAAATAATTAATTTATATTTAATAATTATAGGCTAATATTACCTTATTAACTAATATTAAAATAGTAACCTTTTTAAGTATTTAAGTTATTACTATAATATTAAATAGTTAAATAGATAATAAAATAGGCCTTAATTAATTAAAATACTTTAATTAATATATAGCTAATTAATTAATTAATATCTATTATTTTTAAATTTTTAATAGCTATAAAAGTTATTAATTTATTAATTTTTAGCTATATTATAAGGTTAATAATATTATTATACTTTATATATTTTTTTATTTTTTATATTTACTATAATTACTTAATGTTAGGTGCTTTAGGCCACTAAAAAAGGTATATAATTGAGAAATAAAGTAATTAATTAGATAGTTTATAACCTATATTTTTAAGATTAAGTTTTTCCTGGCCTTTTATATTACCTTTTAATTAACTATAATTAAGTTAAATATTAAGAAAGGTTTTAAAGGAGTTAGCCTTATTCCTTTTAATTTAAAAGTTATAATCTTAAAGTTTAATATATAGCTATAGACTTTAATAGCTATTAAAGAAGTAACTTAATAAGCTTAAGTTTAGACTTTAAGAACCTTAAATATAGTCCTTAAGGCTAAATTACAGTTTAAATACCTTTATAATTAAATTAGAAGATATTATAGTAGCTCCTTAAAGTTAATTATTAAAGCTTTTTAGTCTCTTATAAAGGTAATTGTAAGAAATATATAGAAAACTGCCTTATTAAAGGCTAAAAATTAAAAGCTTTATAAAGTAAATAACATATTTAGCTAGTAATATAAAATAAAAATAATATACCTATAGAATAGAAAAAGCATAATTATATAAAAAGGTTAAAATTTAATTAATTAAATAGATATAAATATATAAATATTAATTAAATTATTAAGAAATAATAATTAAAAATAATTAATTAGGCTAAATATTTAATAATATAGTATATATAGTAAGATTAAATATAATATAAAGATCTATTAAGTAATTCTAGAGGTATTGAATAATAATTATAGTAATTAATTTTAATTAATTAAAAATCTATTATATTTTTATTATAATTTATTTTAAGAAGGTTAAGATTTTTATTTTACTTATTTATCTATTTTATTTAATTATTATATATATTATTATAAAATAAAATAATATTTTAAAAAATTACTTTAAAGTTTATAAAATTAATTTTAATTAAAAATAAAAATTAATTTTTAATTATAAATCTTATAAAAGATATTAATTATTATTTAAAATATCTTTAAATTTAATTTAAAAAGAAAATCTTTATTATAACTAAAATATAAAGCTATATTATAAAAGTCTTATAATATAAATATATTTAAATTATAAAATAAAAATTAATATTATTAATAAAACTTTTATTATATTATAAAACTTTTAATAATTAAAGAATATAAATATCTCTTTATAAAGAATTGATAATAATTAATAAAAAATTATAAAAAAATAATAAATATTTTAATAAATATTAAAAAAAAGAATTATAATAAATCTATTTTTCTTTTTATAATTACTTTAAAAGGCCTTTTAATTATAATTAATTTTAAAATTAAAAAGTAATAATTTTAAACTTACTATAATAATTTAAAATTTCTTTAATTTTAATAGTTTTTAAAGAAAATTTAAAATAAAATAAAAGTTTTTATTATTATTATTTTTAAAGAATTTTATTATTTTTAAAAAAAATATTAAAAAACTTTATTAAATAATAAAAATACCTTTTGAGTTTAAAATATATATTAAAGTTTTTAATTATAATAAAATAATTAAAGTTTTTAATTTTAAAAAACATATTATATTATTTTTTTAATTTTAAAAAAATATATTATATTATTAATTTAATTTAAAAAAAAGAACTTTTTTTATAAATTTATTTATATATTATTATAAATTAAATTAAAAGAATTTTATAAATATATATAAATAATCTTAAAAAATAAATAAATTTACTTATTAAAGAGTTTAATTAAATTATTTATTTAATTTATATTAAAAAAAGATAAAAAAATTTATTTTTATAGAAATTATTAAAGCCTAAATATAATTATTATTAAAAATTAAAATTTTTTATTTTTAATTTTAAAAATTATAAATTAAATTTAAAAAGTAAAGTATTTTTTTAAAATTAATATTAAAAATATATATTATTAAATTTATATTTAAAAGAAAGATAATATAAAATTATATTTAAAACTAAATATAGCTATTTTAAATATATAGTTATATAATTTAAATTAATTTATATATTTATTATATTTTAATATTATATTTATTAAGCCCTTTAAGGCCTTATAGATATAATTTATATTATTTATTTTAATAATATCTTAATATTTTTTAAAACTAAAAAAGAATAATATAACTAATAAGTATATACTGCACTTTTTCTTTTACCTTAAATTTAGATTTTTAAAAGCTTATTAAAACTTTAAAGTAAGCCTAAAATAGCTATAATTTTAATAGCTTATATATAACTATTTAATTAAGCTATAATAATTTCTTTATATATTTAAAAAAATTCTATATAGCTATAAACCTTAAAATGTATATTATAGTAGATTAATAATAGCTAAATAGGCATAATAGTATTATATTAATTAAAGCTTAAGGAAAGAAGATTCCTTAAAGAGAGGTTTTTTAAGGAAATTCTATAAAGTCCTAAAATTATATAACTTAAAGATTAAGTTAATTATTTATATTAAGATACTATTATAATTATCCTTTTCTCTCTATTTAACTATTTTTAGCTAAAATAGTAATAAAATTAAATTATATAATTATTAATAGACTTCTATTATTATATATTTATTTATAATAATTAATTCCTTATAGAGGTTTATATAGAGATAATAGTTTATATTTTAGCTATTTTATATATAAAACTTATTATAAGTTAATAAATAGTTTTATTATAATATCTTATAGCTTTATATAATTTATATCTTTTAACTTATAGTTAATCTCTTAATTTTTTAGGCTTTATTAAGCTTTATAAAGTATTTAATTCTTTTTTAGCTATAGATATTTAATTTCCTTTTTTTTTACTTTTTTTTCTTTTCTTTTTTATTTTATTTTATATAACTTTTTTTAATTTATATACCTTTTTTTTTATTTATATTTTTACTTTTTAGTCTTTTACCCTTTAATTTCTTAATAAATTTATCTTAATTCTCTTATAATAGTTAATAAAAAACTTATTTTTATTTCTAAAATACTTAATAAGGCTAAAAAGCTTAAAGTAATTATATCCTTTAAGCCTTTTAATTATACTATAGGCTATTAGACTTATATATATTATATTTATATTTATAAAGATAATCTTTAGATATTATTAATTAATAAAGATTATAATAATCTCTTTTATTTCCTTTAATTTAATTATTATATCTTTAATAACTTTTATTCCTTTTATTATATTAAATATAATTATAATAAGAGATATTATAAATTATATATCTCTTTTATAATTTTCCTTTATATTTTATTACTAATTTAATTATAATCTTTTTATTATAGTAAAAAGTAATTTTAAGGATATAATAAAGGCCTTAAAGTATATAATTACTTTAATTACTATTTATATTTTTAATTAATTATAATACCTTATTACTTATATTTATTATAGATTTAAATATATTTTTTTTTTAGTTTTTAAATTTTTTTTATTATTTAAAGAAAATTTATATATTAATTTATAGATTTAAAAATATTAATACTTTTTTAATAAATCTTACTTTTTTTTTAATATTATTACCTTTTTATTAATACTTTTTAATATAAAAATCTAAAACCCTTTATATTATTACTATAATTTATTATTATATTTAATAAATATATCTTTATAATATTTTTTTAATTTTTACTATAAGTTTTAATACTATATTTATATTATTTCTTATTAATATCTTTAACTTTTTAAGATTTAAATTATTTATAAAATTAATTAGATTTTTTAATTAAAAAAGGTAAATTTTAATTTTATAGCCTAAAAGGTTATAAACTTAATATTTTATTAATAACTTTAAATAATATTAAAAAGTAATCTTTATAATATTATAATATATTTTAAGAGTTTTTCTTTATTTAGCTTTTATTTAAATAAAAATCTCTTTAAAGGTTTTATTTTTATTATAATTTTAGTTTTTACTTTAATTTTACCTTTATATCTCTTTTAATTAATTTACTTAATTGTTTTTAAATTAATTAATTCTTTTTTTTTATAAATTTAAGTTTTTAATAGTTTTATTTTAAATTATTATTTAATCTTTTTAATAAAATAGCCTTTATTTTAATTATTATAAATTTATTTAAATAATAATAAGTTTTTAATAATAACTTTATTAATAAAGCTATTTAGGCTTTTACTTTTAAAACCCTTTTAACTCTTTAAAGAAATATAATTATTAATTTTTTATTTTAATTAAAAGTATTTACTTTTTTTTTTTTTTAATTTTTTTTTTCCTTATTATTAGCCTTATAAGGCTATTAAGCTTTTAACTTTATATATAAAGGCTTAAATAATAAGGCCCTTATAGTAGGCCTATATCTTAAAGGTTAAAATTATATAAGGTTTATCTGCCTTAGTAGTGTAATTACTGCCTTAATTAAGCAGTATTAATACTGCCTGCAGGTTTACTTCTTAGCAGCTATATTAGCCTTCTTCCTTTACCTTACCTAAAAGACTAAAATAATACTAGGCTAAGTTTATTACACTTTTAAAGTGTATTCCCTAACCTATTAATTATAGTTATTAATATTAATTATAGCTACTATTATAATACCTGCGATATATAATAGCCTATAGGCTAATTAGGCCTATTATATAATTAATTATAACCTTATTAATAAAATTAAATTAATACTAATAGAAGCTATAGGCTATAAATACTATAAGCTTTATATAATAACTATAGCTATTAAAAAGAATTTCTTATTAAAGAACTAATTTAATTTAATTAAAATAGCTATTTTTAATTATATTTTAATTAATATAATTAGTTATATAGATTTAAATATCCTATTTTATATAATATCTTTAAATTAGCTAGCTAAAGAGCTATTATAATTAAGGGATTTAGAAAAAGCTATAAGGTAAGGCAGGACTTTAATAACTAATTAGACTACCTTTCTAGCTGCCTTTTTAGGCTTAGCTAGCTATAAAAAGTAGCTATAAAATATAATTATTAAGGCTAAATATATACTTAGCTTTCTCCTGCTTATATAGGGGTTAATAGGCCGGTTATAGTTTAAGACTATAAAAGTAAAGCTAGGATAAATGTGGGGTAATGGCGGGGTTTAAAGGTTTAAAGGAATTAGGTTAACTTTTATATAAGTTAGTTAGTAAAAGTTAAATTAACCTGAAGTTAATAATAACTAGCTTTACTAATTAAATGTATATACCTAGGTATATAATTAATTAACCTTATATCTAAGAGCAGTTAAAGTAATATTAGTAAAGAAGTAGTGGTTTAAATTAGGGAAGCTAATTATTATAGTTTTTTAAGAATTAACTATTATATTTAAGTAATTTAAATAAAAGCTTTAAAATTATTATAATAAATTAATAATAGCTAAATAGATATAATAGTATTATATTAACTAAAGCTTAAAGAGAAAAGATTCCTTAAAGAGGGGTTTTTAAGAAGATTTTATAAAGTCTTAAAATTATATAACTTAAAAACTAGACTAACTATCTATACTAAAATACTATTATAATATACTTATATTATATCTTATACTATATAATTAAGCTTTATTATATAAAGGAGTTTTTTTAAAAATTTAAAAAAGTTATATTATATAATTTATTATATACTATTGTTAAAATTAATTTTATTAGACTTTTAGCTATTTTATTTAAGGTAGTTAGGTTTTATAAAGTAGGCTATTTTTAATTATATAGTATAGTATAGTATATACTTAAATGCAGTATATACTTATTTGTTATAGTGGATAGGTAATAGCTAGGTAGGCATAATAGTATTATATTGACTAAAGCTTAAGGAAGTAGGATTTCTATCTAAGGGGTTTTTATAATAGATTTAAGGGGGTCCTGAGATTATATAGTAGGAGGCCAGTTAGCTTTATCACTAGGGTATTATTATAATTATCCTTTTCTTCTTAAGTAGCTATTTTTAATTAGGTATAATTATAATAGAGTTATAAAGTTATTAATATCTCTCTATTCTATAGCTACTTTTTATTGGCTTTTTATAGTAGAGTTAAATATTATAGCAGTAAAAGGTTATATTTATAGCATTCCTTCTATATAAACTATTAGACTATTCCCTATAGCCTTATTAAGATGCCCTTAAAAATGTATATATATTAGGCCTGTAAATTATAGGCTATGCCCTTAATTTATTAGGCTTTTATAGGCTTTTATTTCTGCCTTGCCTATAGGTATTTAATCCTCTCTTTAATTTAAGCTTTTCTCTTTTTTTTTCTTTTCTTTATTTTATATAACCTTATTAGCTTATATACCTTTTATTTTTACTTTTTATTTATAGCCTATACCTCTTTTATTTTAGTTTTTAATTAACTTTTTATTTTTTAATTTTATTTTAACTTCTTTATATTTATTGCTATAATATCTAATAGTAAGTATACCTATTCCCTATTTTCTATGGCCTTTAGTTTTAAGCTATAGGTCCTCTATTATCCCCTTAGCTTTACTGTATTTAAAAATATATATATTTATTGTATTTATAAATATTATAATTAATTAGTAGTTACTTTTATAGACCTTAAGGTTATATAGAATCTATATTATTTCTATAATATTAAGTATATTTTTATTAACTTTAGTGCCTTATACTATAAGAAGTGTAATAAATATAAGTATAGCTACTACTTATATATTTCTCTTTTATTACCTTTTATTACTAATTTAATTAATATTCTTATAGTTTTATAGCTATAATTAAAGGAGACTAAATAAATATCTATTATACCCTTAACTTTATCTATAAGGCTATCCTTTTTATAAATAAAAAAAACTGTTTTAAACTTTATTATAATACTTATATAGAACTTACTTATACCTTTTACTAATTATTAAAAGCCTTTTTATACTTAAAGACTATTTATATTATTAACTTTTATTTTATTAGTATTAAAAAGCTACTTATAAGTTCTTTTTTTTATCCCTTTTATTATATTAGCTAATAAAGTTATAATATAAAAAACTACCTTTTTATATATTTAAGCTATTATAATTTACTATTATATTTATACTAAAATATATCTATTTTCTTAAAGTAATGCCAATAAGGAGGTCTAGGCTACATTTAAGGATTTATAGGTTCTATACTTAAAGAAAAATAATAAGGGGTATATAGCCTAATAGGCTACTATTAATACTTTTTACTATCTTATATATTTAAGTCTTATTAATAACCTTTATAATAACTTTAATATTATTACCTAAATTCCTGCCTTTAGCTTTATATTAAATTTAAACTCTTATTAATATCTTTAGGTATTTATTATACCTGCCTTTTTAATTTTTATTAAAGTAAAGACTATAACTTTACCCTCTCTTTATTATTCTCTTTTTATATAGCCTTTTATTATATCTAGACCTGCCTTACCTATAGAGAGTTCTTAACCTTCTATTATAGTAGTTATATATCCCTTCTTAACCTTTTAAAAGTATAATTAACCTCCTTTTAATAACTTTAGCTTCTAAAGTATACTGCCTAAATATTTTAGTGGTTTATATAGGGCTTATATTATAAAGGAAGATAAATTAGCTTAAGGGATAGCTTTTTAGTATTATAGTTATTATAGTCTTATTTAATAGTTTTAAGTTAAAATAAAGGGAGATTTATCTATAGTTTATAGTTACTTATTTTTCTTAATGGCATTTTTATAGTTTAAGCCTTTTAGCTTTAATTATAGCTCTTTTCTTAAATATTCTCTCTTTTTTAGGGTTATTTTTACTTATAACTTTAATTTCTTGCCTTTTTACTTTACTTAGGACTTTTTTTAGATAGTAATAACTTATAGGGTATTTTTTATATTTATAGCAGTAACCTATTAATTATATTTAGCTAGCTATTCTTTTTATTTTATAAGGTAATATAATTCCTTATATATCTCCTTTTTATTTTTAATTTATTTAATTTTCTATTAATTATTTTCTTTCTTAAGGTTTAGTATTAATAGGGAATTATTATCTTTTTAATTATATACTTAATATACTTTAAAGAGGCTTATATAAAAGATATTATATATTTTTATATATTAGTTTAATAAGGCTAGGCAATATACTTATAGTTTAATATACTTAGTAATTCTAAATAGGCTAATAAATCTTAAGGCTAGCTTCTTTTTCTTTTTTTTAAGCTTTAGGTTTTTAATTAAAAGTATAATTAATTATTTTTATTTAAAGTTTATTTTTTAGTGCTTTAAGTTAAAGTATTTAGCCTACCTTTTAGTTATATTTTATTAGTATATTATAAGCTTATCTTATAGTTTTTATAGCTTTTAGATCTTATATTTAACTTTTAGGACTTTCCCTTTTAAGTTAATATTTTTAATAGTAATATAGAATTTTATATTAAAACCTATAAAGGCCCTATTTAGGGTTATATTTATTATAGTGCTAACCCTTAAGTTATAAGTAAACTAGGCCATTTATAGGAGTTTTAGCTAGGTATTTTAATTATCTTTAATAAAGTAATATAAGTAATATTTAAGAATTTAATTTATTCTTTCTATCTATTTATTAATTTAGAGATAAAAAGCTATTAATAGTCTCTACTTAATTCTTAAGTAGTAATATAATTCTAACTAGAATGTATTTATAAATATAAAGCCTTTATTAAAGATAATACCTTTTAAGGCTTTAAATTACAGTTTAATCTCCTTATAGAAGAGTTTAGCTAGTTTAAATATAGTAATTTTAATAGAAATAGGTAGGAATTATATAAACTTTATAAGTCTATTAACTATTATTAAGATTATATTAACTTATTAACCTTTAAAGAGTATTAGTGGCAGTTCTATAATAAAATCTATTAAGACTTTCTTAAAGAGGTATAATAGAATTAATAGGCTTTTAAGCTTTTTATAAGGTTAATATCTTTTAGATACTATCTTTTAGTAAATACAGTATATAGATATATACTATTTTATATTAGTTTTTAGGCCTTTTTAATAGAGTTTTCTTTAGATTAGCTTTTAAGTTTTTTTAATGCTAAAATGCCCTACTAAAGGGTTATTATAGTATAGTTTTAGTATTTCCTTTTTAAGGTTAGGTTCTAGTAGTATATAAAGCCTATCTTTAAAATAAAAGAGGTTATCTTTTACTTTTTACTTTTAAGATCCTTTTTTATAATTTACTTTAAATATTTTATTTTTTTAGCTAAATATTATTTTATCTCTTAATTATATTAATTTAATTATCTTAATTAAGGGCTTTAATATATTATCCTTTAGGGGTTTTTCTTAATATAAGAATTAATTTACTGTCTTATTAAGAATTACTATAAATAATCTTAATATTTCTTAAGATTATATATTTAAATTAGATTTCTGGCCTATAATATTTATATTACTTAGCAGTAGGGCTAGGTTATCTTTAATACCTAAAGATATCTTATTTATCTCTAATTTACTTAAGGTTTAAGGTAGACTTACTCTCTCTATAAGCCTCTTACTTAACCTCTTTTTTAGCTTTTAATCTCTTATTATTATTTATATTTTAGCTATCTTATCCCTTAAGGATTTAATTAAGTCTAGCTTTTAGTATTTCTTTCTTTTAATTTCTAGAGGTCTTAAGGGGATATTAATAGGATTTATAGATCCCTTCCTATACTTAATTATAAAGTTATAAGTTATTAGATATAAGCACTATTATACTTATTTTCTATTTAGTTTAATATTCTTTATATTAAAGTAAATAGGTAATAGCTAGGTAGGCATAATAGTATTATATTAACTAAAGCTTAAAGAGGGAAGATTCCTTAAAGAGGGATTTTTTAAGGAGATTCTTTAGGGTCCTAAAGTTATATAACCTAAAGACCAGTCTAACTATTTATATTAAAATACTATTATAATTATCTTTCCCTCCCTATTTAGCTATCTTTAGCTAAAATAGTAATAGAATTAAATCTTATAGTTATTAGTAGACTTCTATTATTATATATTTACTTATAATAGTTAATTCCTTACCTAAGCTTATATAGAGGTAGTAGCTTATATTTTAGGTATTTTATATATAAAACCTACTATAAGTCTATAGATAGCCTTATTATAATATCTTATAGCCTTATATAATTTATACTCTTTAACTTATAGTTAACCTTTTAATTCTTTAGGCTTTATTAGGCTTTATAAGGCTTTTAATTCCTTTTTAGCTATAGGTATTTAATTTTATCTTTTTTTTACTTCCTTTTTCTCTCTTTTTTTCTTCTTTATTTTATATAATCTCTTTAGCTTATATACCTTTCTTTCTACTTATACCTTTACCTTTTAGTCTTTTATTCTTTATTTCTTTAATAAATTTACCTTAATTCCCTTATAATAGCTAATAAAGAACTTATTTTTATTCTTAAGATACCTAATAAGGCTAAAGAACTTAAGGCAGTTATACTCTTTAAGCCCTTTAATTATACTATAGGCTATTAGACTTATATATATTATATTTATATCTATAAAGATAACCTTTAGGTATTATTAATTAGTAAGGATTTTAATAACCTCTTTTATTTCCTTTAATTTAATTATTATACCTTTAATAACCTTAATTTCTCTTACTATACTAAATATAACTGCAGTAAAGGGCATTATAAGCTATATATCCCTTTTATAATTCTCCTTTATATCTTACTGCTAATTTAATTACAGTTTTCCTACTATAATAAAAAGTAACTTTAAGGATATAATAAAGGCCTTAAAGTTTATAATTACCTTAATTGCTATTTATATTACTAATTAACTATAATACTTTACTGCTTATATCTATTATAAGCTTAAGTATGCCTTTTTCTGGCTTTTAACTTCCTTTTATTACTTAAAAGAGACTTATATATTTACCTATAGGTTTAAAGATATTAATACTTTTTTAATAAGTCTTACCTTTCTCTTTAATATTACTGCCTTTTTATTAATACTTTTAATATAAAAGGTTAAAACCCTATATATTACTACTATAGCCTACTATTATATTTAATAAGTATACTTTTATAATACCTTTTTGATTTCTATTATAAGTCTTAATACTATATTTATATTATTTCTTATTAATATTTTTAGTCTTTTAAGATTTAGACTATATATAAAATTAATTAGACTTTCTAGCTAGAGAAGGCAGATTTCAGTTTTATAGCCTAAAGGGTTATAAATTTAGTATTTTATTAATAACT
The DNA here is from genome assembly GCF_900079805.1 of Fusarium fujikuroi IMI 58289. Lineage (NCBI taxonomy): Eukaryota > Fungi > Ascomycota > Sordariomycetes > Hypocreales > Nectriaceae > Fusarium > Fusarium fujikuroi. The sequence goes on along the minus strand of NC_036628.1, from coordinate 1,950,497 downwards.
TTAAGTAATATTAAAAAGTAATTTTTATAATACTGTAATATATTTTAAGACCTTTCTTTTATTTAGCTTTTATTTAGGTAAGAATTCCTTTAAGGGGCTTATTTTTATTATAACTTTAACTTCTGCCTTAATCTTATTTCTTATATTTATTTTAGTTAATTTACCTAATTGCCCTTAAATTAGTTAGTCTTTTTCTCTTATAGGTTTAAGTTCTTAGCGGCTTTAGCCTAAATTATTATTTAATCCTTTTAATAAAATAGCTTTTATTTTAATTATTATAAGTTTACTTAAATAATAGTAGGTCTCTAGTAATAACTTTACTAATAGGGCTATTTAGGTATCTGCCTTTAAGACCTCTCTGGCTCTTTAGGGAAATATAACTACTAGTTCTTTATCCTAATTAAAGGTACCTACTTCTTATAGTTATAATTACTTTAAGAAAAACCCTATATTAAAGAATAGCCTTAAGGGAGATTAAGCCTATAGTTAATCTTATTACTATTAGGTTTAAATATAGAATTTAAAGGTAGTTTATAGTTCTTAGGGAAAATAAATTAAAATAAGGGAAGATTTACCTATAATTAGTTTTACTTCTTTTACTTCTTTAGGTATTTTAATTACCTTAATCTCTAGACTTTAATATATTATCTTTTTATAGCCTTTTTCTCTTTTAAGGTACTTATTTTACTTATAGCTATAGCCTCTTTTTCTTTTATTTAATTTAAAGCTTTTTTTAGGTAATAATAATTTAAAAGGCATTCTTTATATTTATAGCAGTAACTTATTAATTATATTCTATAGGCTATCCTTTTTACTTTATTAAGTAATATATCTTTCCTTAAATCTCTTTCTTTTTTTTAATCCTTTTTACTTTTTATTAATTATTTTTTTCTTTAAGGTTTAGTATTAATAGGGAATTATTATCCTCTTAATGCCTTACTTAATATAGCTTAAAAAGGCTTATATAAAAGATATTATAAAGTTATATATATTAGTTAAAGAGGGCTAATCTATATACCTATAGCCTAATTCTCTTAATAATCTTAAAGGGATTAATAAAATAAAAAGCTAATTTCTTTTTTTTCCCTTAAGCTTAAGGTTTTTAATTAATAATATAACTAATTATTTCTATTTAAAGTTTATTTCTTAATACTTAAAATTAAAGTACTTAGCCTGCCTTTTAGTGGCATTTTGCTAGTATATTATAAGTCTATCTTTTAGCTTTTATAGCTTTTAAATCCTTTATCTTACTTCTAAGACCCTTCCTTAAGAGCTACTATCCTTAGTAGTAATATAGAAATTAGGGTTAAATCCTATAAGGGCCCTATTTGGCATTATGCCTGTAGTAGCGCTAACTGCTAAGTTATAAGTAAATTATATAGTTTAGAGGAGTTTTAGCTAGATATTTTAATTCTTATTAATAAAGCTCCTTAAATAATAACCTAAAGTCTAATTTATTTATTTTATTTACCTATTAATTTAGGGGTAAAATGCTATAAATAGTCTTTATTTAACCTTAAAGTAATAATAAAGTTTTAATTAAAATATACTTATAAAAACTAATCCTCTATTTAAAATAATGCCTTTTAGTGCATTAAACTATAACTCTATCTTTTTATAAAAAAGCTTAATAAGCTTAAGTATAGTAATTTTTATAAAGATAGTTAGGAATTATATAAATTTTATAAACCTATTAACTATTATAAAGATTATATTAACTTATTAGCCTTTAAAGATTATAGATAGTAATTTTATAATAAAGTCTATAAAGACTTCTTTAAAGGGATAGAAAGGAATTAGTAAACTTTTAAGCTTTTTATAAGGTTAATATCTCCTTAATACAGTCTTTTAGTAAATACTATATATAGCTATATACTATTTTATATTGGTTTTTAGGCCTTCTTAATAGAGCTTCCTCTAGATTAGCTTTTAGGTCCTCTTGGCTTTAAAGTGGCCTACTAGAGGATTATTATAATATAGTTATAGTATCTCTTATTTTAGGTTAGGTTTTAATAGTATATAAAGCCTCTTCTTTATATAGAGAAGGTTATTTCTTATAATCTATTTTTAGAAACCTTCTCCTTTATTTACCTAAAATACTTTAATCTTTTAGCTAGGTATTAATTTATCTTTTATTTATATTAACCTAATAACTTTAATTATTAGTTTTAATATCTTATCTTCTAGAGGTTTCTTTTAATATAAAGACTTCTTTATAGTTTTATTAAGAATTACTATAAATAATTTTAATATACTATAAGATTATATATTAATATTAGGTTTTTAGCCTAAATTACCTATATTACTTAACAGTAAAGCTAGATTAATTTTAATACTTAAGGACTTTTTATTTAGCTTAAACCTATTTAAGGTTTAGGGCAGAATTACCTCCTTTTTAAGTATCTTACTTAACCTCCTTTTATATTATTAATTCTTTATTAATACTTATACCTTAGCTATTCTTTCCTTTAAGGAATTAATTAATTCTAGCTTATAATAGCTTTTTCCCTTATTTCTTAAAGGTCTTAAAGGGATATTAATAAGGTTATTTGCCCCTTTTTTATACTTAATAATAAAGTTATATATTATTAAGTATAAGCACTATTTAGCCTATTTTTTATTTAATTTAGTATTTTTTATAAATAACTAGAGATTTTAGTAATTACTTAAGACCTCTATTTATTTTAAGGATCCTTTAAGGTAATATTATTAATACTTAAATAACTCTATAATAGCTATTATTTCTTAATTTAATATACTATATAACCTCTTAATATTACTAAACTTTTAGGATTAAAATACTATAAAGTAGTAGTTTCCTTTATTATTTAGTTAGGATAAAATACTAGCTATAATATAGTTTAATATATCTATTTTAATATAAATTTATCTTTTAGAATTAAAATGCCTTAAGACTAAAGCCTTTTTAAACTTAGCAATAAGGGCCTAAAATGCTTATATTTTCTAGTTATTTAGCTTTATAGCTTTTAGTTTCTTTTTATTTTAGCTCCCTTTTAGTAAGGCAATTAGTAGAGCTATAACCTTAAAGTAACTATAAATAAACCTCTAGTAAAAGTTATAAAATCCTAGGAATATTTATACTTTTCTATATATTATTAGCTTAGGCTATTTAGTAATAATATAAATCCTAGCTAGGTCTATCTTTATTTCCTTAATAATTAAAATAAATTCTAGGAATTTAACCCTATCTTAATAAAAGGAATACTTAAAGGGTTTTATATATAATTTAGTGGCCTTTATTTATTTTAGGATTTATATAAGGTAATTTATATATTTTTCTTTAGTTTTAAAGAATATTAAAATATTATTAAAATAAATAATATAAATTATATTTATAAGGCCTTAAAGGGCCTAGTAAATATAATATTAAAATATAGTAAATATATTAGCTAGTCTAAATAGTATAACTATATACTTAAAATAGCTATATTTAGTTTTAAATGCAGTTTTTTACTTATTTCCCTTTTTAATATAAATCTAATAATATATATCTTTAATATTAATCTTTAAGAAATACTTTACTTCTTAAATTTAATTTATAATCTTTAAGATTAAGAATAAAAGGTATTAATTCTTAATAGTAATTGCATTTAGGCCTTAATAATTAATATAAAAGTAAAGTCCTCTATCCTTTTTTAATATAAATAGGATAGATAACTTAATAAGGCTCTTAAAGAGGCATATTTACTTATTTTTTAAGTTTTTTTATATATACTTATAGAGTTCTTTTAGTTTAGCCTATAATAATAAGTAAATAGGTCTATAAGGAGGTTTCTTTTCTTTAATTAAGTTAATTATATAATCTATCTTTTTAAAGTTAAGAACCTTAATTGCCTTATTATAGCTAAAGACCTTAATATATGCCTTTAATTTAAAGGGTATTTTTACTATTTAATTAGGCTTTTTAGTATCTTTCTCTAGGATATAATAAGGTTCCTTAAAAATAGTAATAATAAAGATCCTTACTTTATTTTAAGTCTTCTTTAAGAATTATTAAAGTTAAAGGAGTTTTAGGCTACTATAATAACCCTTAAATTACTATTTCTTAGTCTTAAAGTTAACTATAATTTAGAGGTCTTTTAAAGTAGCTATTAAAAGAAAGATAGGTTTATTATAATCCCTTTTTTTAATATCTATTAGGCTTTTAATTATTTCCCTAAACTATTCCTAATAGTCTATTAAGGTAAAAGGCACTTCCTATCTTTTTATAGTCTTTAGTTAATTATTATTAGCTCTTTATAAAGGAATATTTATATTCTTTAATTATTAAAAGCCTTAAGATCTAGTAAAGGTCTTATTAATAGTATTAGTTTTTACTTTATAGTCTAGGTATATTTATATTATAATACTTTTATAGCCCTTTACTTTAGCTATAATAAAGATTCTCCTTTTAAACCAGGTCTAAAGATATTTTAGATAGTAGTTAGTATCTTTTATAGGGTTCTTAACTAAAGATTAATCCTTATCTTTAATTAAGATTAGTTTTTTAATCTTTTAATTTAATTAGTCTTATAAAATTTAAGGCAGTTTTTAAAGTAATATCTTATCTTATAATAATTAAAGTATTTTACTAAAAAGAGGAATCTCTTTTTATTTTTTCTTTTATTTCTTATTTATTAGGTTAAAGTATAATTTAGGTTATTATCTTAAGGGCACTATAGTAAGTATAATTTTAAGCTTTCTTTAGGTATATAAGGCTTCTTCTTAACTAGTTAGGTTTTAAGGAAGTTTTCTATATACTTATTCTTTTAATTTAATGCATTTTATAATCTTTATATAAATTATATTAATTCTTTTTTAGTTTTAAGCAGATTAATACCTCTTTAAAAGGCTATAGTATTCTAGAGGGTTAAAAGTAGTTTTATATAGTATTAATATATCTATATAGCAGTATTAAGTTTATAGAGAAGGTAATCTTTAATAAATATAAGGTATTTATAGAAGTCTTAAGGGGACTATTTTAATTATTATTAGGTACTCTTAAGCTAGGCTATAATAAAGATTTAGTAATTCTTTTTATTTTCTATAAGGGTTAGGGATTATTCTTTAAAAGCTTTTTAATCTCTTTTTAGGATTTCTTTTTAGGCTTAAGTTTATTTATTTAAGTAACTTAACTATATAAGTTAGGCACTTAAGGTTATATTATTATATATAAAAAGAATCTAGCTTTTATTAATATAGTATTACTTATAGGCTTCTTTAAAGCTTTAGTCTATATTATCTAGCTATTTATCTCTCTTATAGAAAGTAATTAAATATTTAAAGGTAATAATATTTTTAGCTTTTATTTCTCTTTTATTACTAAAAGAAAAGCTTTTATAGTATTTAAAATAACTTAATAGGGTATTACTATTAGTTTAATTAAGTTCTTTATTATTAGTATTAATTAAAGGTATATTTTAGGTATTTCCCTTTTAGGTTTTAGGGAAATTCCTAGCAGTCTTTTTAATTTACTGCTTTAACTCTTTTATTTATTATTTAAAAGTAAGCTTTTTTTTTAACTATTTAATTTAAACCTTAAGGGCAGTAATATAAGTTAATAGTATAACTTACTTAATAAAATAAGTTATTATTTAGGCTAATATTTCTAGCTAGTTAGAATAGAATTGCTAATAACTTTTAAGGTTATTACTAATAATTTATTTAAATTTAAGCTAGCTATTACAGTTCTTTAGGAATTAATTATTATATTTAAGTAGTTTAAATAAAAGCTTTAGAATTATTAAGGTAAATAGGTAATAGCTAGGTAGGTATAATAGTATTATATTAACTAAAGCTTAAAGAGAGAAAATTCCTTAAAGAGAGGTTTTTTAAGGAGATTCTTTAGGGTCCTAAAGTTATATAACCTAAAGACCAGTCTAACTATCTATATTAAGATGCTATTATACTTTATAAATAATTAAAGATTTTAGTAGTTATTTAAGACCTCTACCTATTTTAAGGAGCCTTTAAGGTAGTACTGCTAGTACTTAAATAACTTTATAATTGCTATTATTTCCTAATTAGAGGTACTATATCTTCTTTTAGGGTTATTAAACTTTTATAACTAAAAGGCAATTAGGTAATATCTCCCTTTATTATTTAATTAAGAGAGGATTTTTACTATAATATAATTTAATATATCTATCTTAATATAAATATATCTCTTAAGATTAAAGTATTATAAAATTAAGGCCTTTTTAAACTTAACAATAAGGGCCTAAAATAACTATCTTTTTTAGTTATTTAACCTTATACTTCTTAATTTCTTTTTATTTTAGCTTCCTTTTATAAAGGCTATAAGGGAAGCAGTAATCTTAAAGTATTTATAGATAAACTGCCTATAGAAGTTATAGAATCCTAAAAATATCTAAATTTCTCTATAGGTAATAGGTTTAGGCTATTTAAGGATAGTATAAATTCTTATTAGGTCTATCTTAATACCCTCTATAGTTAAAATAAAGTTAAGGAACTTTATTTTATTTTAGTAAAAAGAGTATTTTAAGGGTTTTATATATAATTTAATATCTTTTATTTATTTTAGGATTTATTTAAGGTATTTAATATACTCTTTTTTTATTTTTAAGAATATTAAGATATTATCTAAATAGATAATATAAATTATATCTATAAGACCTTAAAGGGCCTAATAGATATAATATTAAAATATAGTAGATATATTAGCTAGTTTAAATGGCATTACTATATACTTAAAGTAACTGTAATAGGTTTAAAAAGCAGTCTTTTATTTATCCCCTTTTTAGATATAAATTTAATAGTATATATCTTTAATATTAATCTTAAAAAAGTATTTTACCTTTTAGATATAATTTATAATTTCTAAAATTAAAGGTAAAAGGTAATAATTCTTAATAATAATAGCATTTAAGTTATAGTAATTTATATAAAGGTAAAGATCTCTATCTTTTTTAAAGATAAAAAGGATAGAGAATCTAGCTAGACTTTTAAATAGATAAATTTATTTAGTTTTTAGGTTTTTTTAAATATACTTTTAGAGTTCCTTAAGTTTTACTTATAAAAGGGGGTAGATAGGGCTATATAGAGGCTCCTTCCCTTTAATTAAGTTAATAATATAATCTATCTTCTTAAAGTTAAGTATCTTTACTGCCTTATTATAGCTAAAGACCTTAATATAAGCTTTTAATTTATAGGGAATGCCTTTAAGTTAATTAGGTTTTTAGGGTTTTTTACTAGAAAGTAAGTAAAGTTCTTTAATAATAGTAATAGTAAAGATTTTAGCTTTATTATAGGTTTTCTTTAAGAACTGGTAAGATTTAAGGAGTTTAAGGCCTCTATAGTGCCTTTTAAATTACTATTTTTTTATCTTAAAGTTTATTATAATTTAGAGGTCTTTTAAGGTAATAATAAAGAGAAATATTAATTTATTTTAATTTTATTTATTAATATCTATTAGGCTTTATATAGTTTTATATATTTATTTCTAGCAATCTATTAGGGTTAAGGTTATTTCTTAGCATTCTATAGTTTTTAGTTAGGTATTATTTACTTCTTAAAGGGAGATATTAATATCTCCTAATTATTAAAATCCTTAGGATTTTATAAAGGTTTTACTAATAGTATCTATTTCTATATTATAATTAAGGTAAGCCTATACTTTAATAGTTTTGCGGCCTTAAGCCTTTACTATAATTAAGATCTTCCTTTTAAAGTAGGTTTAAAGTCTATCTTGGTTATAAATTAGGGTTATCTTAAGGGTATTAACTAAAAATTAATCTATATCTTTAGTTATATCTAGTTTTTTAATCTCTTTATTTAGTTTATCCTTTTAGGTTTAAGGCAATTTCTTAAATAATAACCTTTTTTATAATAATTATAGTATTTTATAGAATTTAGGTCTTTTTCTTTTTCTTTTAGATTAATAATAAAAAAGTAATTTTAGTTATTTTTTTAGGGTTATTAGTATAAGTATAATTTAGGCAGTTTTTAAGGTTAATAAGGTTTTTTTTTAAGTAATAAAGAATTTAATAGGTTTCTTATATATTTATTCTTTTAGTTTAAAGCATCCTAAAGTTATTATATTAACTAAATAAGTTTTTCTCTAGTTTTAAGGAAATTAATACCTTTTTAAAAGGCTATAATATCCTAAAGGGTAGGTAAAAGTTTAGTATAGTATTAATAAACTCTTATAGCTATATTAAGCTTATAAGGGAGATAATCTTTAATAGAAATAAGATATTTATAAAAGTCTTAAGGGGATTAGTTAGGTTATTATTAGGCATTTTTTAGTTATATAGTTATAAGTATCTGGCAATTTCTTCTATCTTTTATAAAGGTAAGGGACTATTTCTTAAATACTTTTTAATCTCTCTTTAAGTCTTTTTTTCTTTCTTCTATCTATTTATTTAAATAACCTAACTATATAAGCCTTATATTTAGTGCTATATTATTATAGGTAAATAGAATATAGCTCTTATTAGTATAGTATTATTTTTAGGCTTTCTTAAAGCTTTAGTCTATATTATTTAACTATTTATTTTATTTTTAGAAAGTAATTAGGTATTTAAAGGTAATAATATTTTTAGCTTTTACTTCTTTATTATTGCTAGAAGTAGAGCTATTTCTTACTTATTATTATTTTATTAAGGTATTATTATTTATTTATAGTAAGTCTTTAGTATTAAAATTAAGTAATTATATAGGTAATCTATTCCTTTTTTAGGTTTTAAGGGGGTTTTATAATCTACCTTTATTTTCCTTAAGGCATTATTTTAACTTATTTTTTTATTATTAAAGGGCAAGCTTTTCTTTTAGCTACTTAATCCTAACTTTTAAGGCATTAATATATATAGTATAGGTAATATAACTAGCTATATAGATTACTATTTAGAAAGATTCTCTATTGCTATCTTAGGTAGAGTTACTACTAATTTCTAGAGGATTTACTAATAGCTTATTAGGTTTTATACTAGCTATAGTAGTTCTTTATAGATTTACTATTATATCTAGGTAGCTTAAATAGAAGCTTTAGAATTATTATAGTAAATAGGTAATAGTTAGGTAGGTATAATAGTATTATATTAACTAAAGCTTAAGGAAGTAGGATTTCTAGCTAAGGGGTTTTTATAATAAACTTAAAGGGGTCTTAAGATTATATAGTAAGAGGCCAGTTAGCCTTATTATTAAGGCGTTGTTATATTATTAATTATATAATATAAATTACTTTATATAAATCTTAAAAAAAATAAAAGCTATTAAATTATATATAAAACCCTTTAAATATTTTTTTTATTAAAATAAAGTTAAGTTCTTAAGGTTTATTTTAATTATTAAGAAATAAAAATAAATTTAATTAAAATTTATATTATTTTTAATTTAACCTATTACTTTTTTATTAATATTACTTTATTTACTCTTAAATATAAAGTTAATTAATTATATATCTAGATATATATATTTAATTAATAAAGGTTAATTTTACTTTTATTAACTAACTTATATAAAAGTTAACTGTTATAGTAAATTGGTAATAGCTAGATAGGTATAATAGTATTATATTAATTAAAGCTTAAAGAAGTAGGATTTTTATTTAAGGGGTTTTTATAATAAACTTAAGGGGGTCTTAAGATTATATAGTAAGAGGCCAGTTAGCCTTATTATTAAGGCATTATTATAATTATTCTCCCCTTCTTAGGTAGCTATCCTTAGCTAGATATAATTATAATAGAGTTATAAAGTTATTAATATTTCTCTATTTTATAGCTACCTTTTATTGGCTTTTTATAGTAGAGTTAGATATTATAGCAGTAAAAGGTTATATTTATGGCATTTCCTTTATATAAACTATTAAATTATTTCCTATAGCCTTACTGAGATGCCTTTAAAAATGCATATATATTAGGCCTATAAATTATAGGCTATGCCTTTAATTTATTAGGCTTCTATAGGCTTTTATTTCTGCCTTACCTATAGGTATTTAATTCTCTCTTTAATTTAAGCTTCTCTCTTTTTTCTTCTTTTCTTTATCTTATATAACCTTATTAGCTTATATGCCTTTTATCCTTGCTTTTTATCTATAGCCTATATTTCTTTTATTTTAGTCTTTAGTTAACTTTTTATTTTTTAATTCTACCCTAACTTTTCTATATTTATTACTATAATATCTAATAGTAAGTATATTTATTTTCTATTTTTTATAGCCTTTAGTTTTAAGCTATAGGTTCTCTATTATCCCTCTAGCTTTACTATATTTAAGAATATATATATTTATTATATTTATAAATATTATAATTAGTTAACAGTTATTCTTATAGACCCTAAAGTTATATAGGATTTATATTACTTTTATAATATTAAGTATATCTTTATTAACCTTAATGCCTTATACTATAAGAAGTGTAATAAATATAAATATAGCTATTATTTATATATTTCTCTTTTATTACCTCTTATTATTAATTTAATTAACTTTCTTATAGTTTTATAGCTATAATTAAGGGAGACTAGGCAGATATTTACTATACCTTTAATTTTATTTATAAGGCTATCCTTTTTATAAATAAGAAAAACTATTTTAAATTCTATTATAATATCTATATAAAACTTACCTATACTTTTTATTAGTTATTAAAAGCCTTTTTATACTTAAAGACTACCTATATTACTAACTTTTACTTTATTAGTATTAAGAAGCTACTTATAAATTCTTTTTCTTATTTTTTTTATTATATTAATTAATAAAGTTATAATATAGAAAGCTACCTTTTTATATACCTAAGCTGTTATAACTTGCTATTATATTTATACTAAAATATATCTATCTTTCTAAAGTAATACTAATAAGGAGGTTTAGGCTGCATTTAAGGATTTATAGGTTTTATACTTAAAGGAGAATAATAAAAGATATATAATCTAGTAGGCTATTATTAATGCTTTTTACTATCTTATATATTTAAGTCTTATTAATAACCCTTATAATAATTTTAATATTATTGCCTAAATCCTTACCTTTAGCTTTATATTAAGTTTAAACCTTTATTAATATCTTTAGGTATTTATTATATCTGCCTTTTTAATCTTTATTAGGGTAAAGGCTATAATTTTACCCTTTTTTTATTATTCTTTCTTTATATAGCCTTCTATTATATTTAAATCTGCCTTATCTATAGAAAGTTCTTAACCTTTTATTATAGTAATTATATATCCCTTTTTAACCCCTTAAAAGTATAGTTAACCTCCTTTTAATAACTTTAGCTTCTAGAGTATACTGCCTAAACGTTTTAGTAGTTTATATAGGGCTTATACTATAAAGAAAGATAAGTTAGCTTAAAGAATAGCTTTTTAATGTTATAGTTATTACAGTTTTATTTAGTGGTTTTAGGTTAAAATAGAAGGAGATTTATCTATAGTTTATAGTTACTTATTTTTCTTAATAGCATTTTTATAGCTTAAGCCTTTTAGCTTTAATTATAGCTCTTTTTTTAGATATTCTTTCTTTTTTAAGGTTATTTTTACTTATAACTTTAATCTCTTACCTTTTTATTTTATTTAAGACTTTTTTTAGGTAATAATAACTTATAGGGTATTCTTTATATCTATAGTAGTAACCTATTAATTATATTTAGCTAGCTATCTTTTTTATTTTATAAGGTAGTATAATTTCTTATATATCTCCTTTTTATCTTTAATTTATTTAACTTTTTATTAATTATCCTTTTTTTTAAGGTCTAGTATTAATAGGGAATTATTATCCTTTTAGTTATATACTTAATATACTTTAAGGAGGCTTATATAAAAGATATTATATATTTTTATATATTAGTTTAGTAGGATTAGGCAATATATTTATAGTTTAATATACTTAATAATCCTAAATAGGCTAATAAATCTTAAGGCTAGCTTCTTTTTCTCTCTTTTAAGCTTTAGGTTTTTAGTTAAAAGTATAACTAGTTATTTTTATTTAAAGTTTATTTTTTAGTGCTTTAAGTTAAAGTACTTAACCTGCCTTTTAGTTATATTTTACTAATATATTATAAGCTTATTTTATAGTTTTTATAGCTTTTAGATTTTATATCTAACTTTTAGGACTCCCCTCTTTAAGTTAATGTTCTTAATAGTAATATAGAATTTTAGGTTAAAACCTATAAGGGCCCTATTTAGGGTTATATTTATTATAGTGCTGACTCTTAAGTTATAAGTAAATTAGGCCATTTATAGAAGTTTTAGCTAGATATTTTAGTTATCTTTAATAAAGTAATATAAGTAATATTTAAGAATTTAGTTTATTCTCTTTATTTATTTATTAATTTAGGGATAAAAAGCTATTAATAGTCTTTACTTAATTCTTAAGTAGTAATATAATTTTAATTAAAATATACTTATAAATATAAAGCCTTTATTAGAGATAATACCCTTTAGGGCTTTAAATTACAGTTTAATCTCCTTATAAAAGAGTTTAGCTAGTTTAAATATAATAATTTTAGTAAAGATAGGTAAGAATTATATAAGTTTTATAAGTCTATTAACTATTACTAAAATTATATTAACTTATTAACCTTTATAGAGTATTAATAGCAGTTTTATAATAAAATCTATTAAGATCTCCTTAAAGAGATATAATAGAATTAAAAGGCTTTTAAGCTTTCTATAAGGTTAATATCTTTTAAATACTATCTTTTAGTAAATACAGTATATAAATATATACTATTTTATATTAGTTTTTAGGCCTTTTTAATAAAGTTTCTTCTAAATTAGCTTTTAGGTTCTCTTAATACTAAAGTGCCTTATTAAAGGGTTATTATAGTATAGTCTTAATATTTCCTTTTTAAGGTTTAGTTTTAGTAATATATAAAGCCTGTCTTTAAAATAAAAGAGGTTATTTTTTACTTTTTACTTTTAGGATCTTTCTTTATAATTTACCTTAAATATTTTATCCTTTTAGCTAAATATTATCTTATTTCTTAATTATATTAATTTAATTATTTTAATTAAAGGCTTTAATATATTATTCTTTAGGGGTTTTTCTTAATATAAAGATTAATTTACTATCTTATTAGGAATTACTATAAATAATCTTAATATCTTTTAAAATTATATATTTAAATTAGGTTTCTGGCCTATAATATTTATATTACTTAATAGTAGGGCTAGGTTATTTTTAATACCTAAAGATATTTTATCTACCTCTAACTTACTTAAGGTTTAAGGCAGATTTACTTTTTCTATAAGCCTTTTACTTAACCTTTTTTTTAGCTTTTAATCTCTTATTATTACTTATATTTTAGCTATTTTATTTTTTAGAGATTTAATTAAATCTAGCTTTTAGTATTTCTCTTTTTTAACTTTTAGGGATTTTAAAAGGGTATTAATAGGATTTATAAATCCCTTTTTATACTTAATTATAAAGTTATAGGTTATTAAATATAAACACTATTATACTTATTTTCTATTTAGTTTAGTATTTTTTATAAATAATTAGAGATTCTAGTAATTACTTAAGACCTCTATCTATTTTAAGGAGCCTTTAAGGTAATACTATTAATACTTAAATAACTCTATAATTACTATTATCTCCTAATTAGAGGTATTATATCTTTTTTTAAGGTTATTAAACTTTTATAACTAAAAGGCAATTAAGTAATATTTCCTTTTATTATCTAATTAAAAAAGGATTTCTGCTATAATATAATTTAATATATCTATCTTAATATAAATATATCTTTTAAGATTAAAGTATTATAGAATTAAGGCCTTTTTAAACTTAATAATAAAGGCCTAAAATAACTATCTTTTCTAGTTATTTAACCTTATATTTTCTAGTTTCTTTCTATTTTAGCTTCCTTTTATAAAGGCAATAAGGGAAGTAATAACCTTAAAGTATTTATAGATAAACTGCCTATAGAAGTTATAGAATCCTAAAAATACCTAAATTTCTCTATAGATAGTAGGTTTAGGCTATTTAAGGATAGTATAAATCCTTATTAGGTCTATTTTAATACCTTTAATAGTTAAAATAAAATTAAGGAACTTTACTTTATTTTAGTAAAAGGAGCACTTTAAGGGTTTTATATATAATTTAGCTTTTTTTATTTATTTTAGGATTTATTTAAGGTATTTAATATACTTTTCTTTTATCTTTAAGAATATTAAAATATTATTTAAATAAATAATATAGATTATATCTATAAGACCTTAAAGGGCCTAATAGATATAATATTAAAAGGTAATAGGTATATTAGCTAGTTTAAATAGCATTACTATATACTTAAAGTAACTATAGTAAGTTTAAAAGGCAATCTTTTATTTATTTCTTTTTTAAATATAAATCTAGTAATATATATCCTTAATATTAATTTTAAAAAAATACTTTACTTTTTAAATATAATTTATAATCTTTAAAATTAAAGGTAAAAGGTAATAATTCTTAATAGTAATAGTATTTAAGCTATAGTAATCTATATAAAGGTAAAGACCTCTATCTTTCTTAAGGATAAAAAGGATAGGGAATCTGGCTAGGCTTTTAAATAGGTAAATTTATTTAGTTTTTAGGTTCTTTTAGATATACTTTTAGAGTTCCTTAAGTTTTACCTATAAAAGGGGATAGATAGGGCTATATAGAGGTTTCTTCCCTTTAATTAGGTTAATAATATAGTCTATCTTCTTAAAGTTAGGTATCTTTACTGCCTTATTATAGCTAAAGACCTTAATATAAGCTTTTAATTCATAGGGAATGCCTTTAAGTTAATTAGGTTTTTAGGGTTCTTTATTAAAAAGTAAGTAAGGTTCTTTAATAATAGTAATAATAAAGATCTTAGCTTTATTATAGGTTTTCTTTAAGAACTAATAAAATTTAAGGAGTTTAAGGCCTCTATAGTGCTTTTTAAATTACTATTTCTTTATCTTAAAGTCTACTATAATTTAAAGGTCTTTTAAAATAATAATAAAGAAAAGTATTAATTTATCTTAATTCTATTTATTAATACTTATTAGGCTTTATATAGTTTTATATATTTATTTTTAGTAATCTATTAAGGTTAAGATTATTTTTTAATATCTTATAGTTTTTAGTTAAGTATTATTTACTTTTTAGAGAGAGATATTAATATTTTCTAGTTATTAAAATCCCTAGGATTTTATAAAAGTTTTATTAATAGTATTTATTTTTATATTATAATTAAGGTAAGCCTATACTTTAATAGTCTTATAGCCTTAAACCTTAACTATAGTTAAGATCCTCCTTTTAAAGTAGGTTTAAAGTCTATCTTAATTATAAATTAGGGTTATTTTAGGGGTATTAACTAAAAATTAACTTATATTTTTAATTATATTTAGTTTTTTAATTTCTTTATTTAGTTTATCCTTTTAGGTTTAAGGTAATTTCTTAAATAGTAACCTTTCTTATAGTAATTATAGTATTCTATAGAACTTAAGTCTTTTTCTTTTTCTTTTAGGTTAGTAATAAGAAAGTGATTCAAGTTATTTTTTTAAGGTCTTTAATATAAATATAATTTAGGTAATTCTTAAGGTTAATAAGGTTTCTTCTTTAGTAATAGGGAATCTAGCAGGTTTTCTATATATTTATTCTTTTAATTTAAAGTATCTTAAAGTTATTATATTAATTAAATAAGTTTTTCTTTAGTTTTAGGGAAATTAATATCTCCTTAAAAGGCTATAGTATTTTAAAGTATAGGTAAAAGTTTAATATAGTATTAATAAACTCTTATAGCTATATTAAGCTTATAGGGAAGATAGTCTTTAATAGAGATAAGATATTTATAGAAGTCTTAAGGGGATTAGCTAGGTTATTATCTGGCGCTTTTTAGTTATATAGTTATAAGTATTTAGTAATTCCTTTTATCTTTTATAAGGGTAAGGGACTATTCCTTAAATAATTTTTAGTCTCTCTTTAAGTCTTCTCTTCTTTTTTCTATCTATTTATTTAAATAGCCTGATTATATAAGTCTTATATTTAGTGCTATATTATTGCAGGTAAATAAAATATAGCTTTTATTAATGCATTATTATTTCTAGGCTCTCTTAAAGCTTTAATCTATATTATTTAACTATTTATCTTATTTTTAGAAGGTAGTTAGGTATTTAAAGGTAATAATATTTTTAGCTTTTATTTCTTTATTACTATTAAAAGTAAAGCTATCTTTTAATTATTATTACTTTATTAAGGTATTATTACTTATTAATAGTATATCTTTAGTATTAGAGTTAAGTAATTATATAGGTAGTTTATTCTTTTTTTAGGTTTTAGGGGGGTTTTATAATCTACCTCTATTTTCCTTAAGGCATTATTTTAACTTATTCTATTACTATTAAAGGGCAAGCTTTTCCTTTAGTTACTTAATTCTAACTTCTAGGGTATTAATATATATAGTATAGGTAATATAACTAGCTATATAGGTTACTATTTAGGAGGATTCTCTATTGCTATTTTAGGTAGAGTTACTGCTAATTCCTAAAGGGTTTACTAATAGCTTATTAAGTTTTATATTAGCTGCAGTAATTCTTTATAGGTTTACTATTATATTTAGGTAGTTTAGGTAGAAGCTTTAGAATTATTATAGTAGATTAGTAATAGCTAAGTAGGTATAATAGTATTATATTAACTAAAGCTTAAGGAAGTAGGATTTCTAGCTAAGGGGTTTTTATAATAGACTTAAGGGGGTCCTAGAGTTATGTAGTAGGAAGCTATTTAGCCTTATCACCAGGGCGTTATTACAATTATATAGTTATAGGCTATTTTATATAGTAGGTACTATATTAATAGCTATTTTTTTTTTCTTACTATTAGCCTTATAAGGCTATTAAGCTTTTAACTTTATATATAAAGGCTTAAATAATAAGGCCCCTATAGTAGGCCTATATCTTAAAGGTTAAAATTATATAAGGTTTATCTGCCTTAATAGTATAATTACTGCCTTAATTAAGTAATATTAATATTACCTTTTAGTAGCTATATTAGTCTTCTTTCTTTACCCTACTTAAAAGATCTTAAATTAACCTTTTTAATATATTAGGTTAAGTCTATTATACTCCTAAAGTGCATTCTCTAACCTAACTTTTTATACCTATTAATTATAGTTATTAATATTAATTATAGCTACTATTATAATACCTATTATATATAATAGTCTATAGGCCAATTAGGCCTATTATATAATTAATTATAACCTTATTAATAAAATTAAATTAATATTAATAAAAGCTATAGGCTATAAATACTATAAGTTTTATATAATAGCTATAACTATTAAAAAGAACTTCTTATTAAGGAATTAATTTAACTTAATTAAAATAGCTATTTTTAATTATATTTTAATTAATATAATGTAGTTAATAAGCATACTAACTGGATAAGTATATTAACCAGCTTAACCTATACCTTAAAATCCAGATTATAAAAGCTTATAAAAGGCTTAAATTTAGCCTAAAATGGCTATAAATTTAATAGTCTATATATAAGTCTTTAATTAAACTATAGAAATATTTTTAGATTTTTAATAAAATTCCTTATAATTATAAACCTTATTTTATATTTATACTGTAATTTATATTATATAATTAAGCTTTACTATATAAAGGAGATTTTTTAAAAATGTAAAAAAAATATATTATATAGTTTATTATATACTATTTTAAAAAATAATTTTATTAGATTTCTAGCTATTTTATTTAAGGTAGTTAGGTCTTATAGGGTAGGCTATTTTTAGGTATATAGTATACTAATTGGCTTACTTATCCAGTCGGCATGCTTATTAACTACATTAATTAATTATATAAATTTAAATATTCTATTTTATATAATATCTTTAAATTAGCTAACTAAAGAGCTATTATAACTAAAGGATTTAAAAGAAGCTATAAGGTAAGGTAAGACCTTAATAACTAATTAGGCTACCTTTCTAGCTGCCTTTTTAGGCTTAGCTAGCTATAAAGAGTAGCTATAGAATATAATTATTAAGGCTAAATATATACTTACCTTCCTCTTACTTATATAGAGGTTAAAGATAAATATTAAGTAATAATAAGGTTTAAAGGTTTAAAGGAATTAAATTAACTTTTATATAAGTTAGTTAATAAAAGTTAAATTAACTTAAAGTTAATAATAACTTTATTAATTAAATATATATATTTAGGTATATAATTAATTAACCTTATATTTAAAAGCAATTTAATATATAAGAATCCTAACTAGCAGGATAATAGTTAATCTAGGCCTTGGTGTTATCCTAATAATATTATGGCCTACCTTTAAATAAACCTGTATATCTCTTTAAATACTATTACCTTATAATTAAGGGTGATTTAATATTAAATAATAGTAGTTATAAAAGATCTTTAGTGACTAACTATCTATAATTAGCGCTTTAACTACTATTAATAACCTCTAAGCCTGCTAAATATATTTCTAATATCTTTAGTACTATTAAATTTACTACTTAATAACCTTAATTACTATTATCTATATAAGCGCTATTAAAGGCATTACTAAAAGTATATATTATACCTAAAAATTAATAATTATTTAATTAACTTAAAAGTCCTAATTAGGAAGTTATTATTATATATATATATATATAATTTCTAATTTTTAATCTTTATTTTATATAGTTATATTATAAAAAAGTAAAAATTATAAAAAATAATATCTTTTATTAAATTTAAACCTATAACTTTTAGCTTTTTTAGTATTTACTTAAGAAAGTATAATTTACTTTATATAATTACTAATATATATAACCTATAATTATCTCTATTAATACACTTTTTTATAAAGTTAACTTATTTATATAATAACCTTACTTTTCTTTAAAATAATTAGCTTTTTTTATTTTAAATTATTAATATTATAAAAAAAAGGCCTTCTAGCTATATTTACTTAAGTTTACTATTTAATTATAGAAAATCTCTATAAGATATTAAGCAGAATAAATCTATTAACTATTTGATATTTATAGGCAAGACTCTTTAAGTAATATATTAAGATAAAACTAAAGCCAGGAAGTATAAGATAGCTTAGGTAAGTAATGCAATATTTAGTATAGGGTAGTAACCCCTTATAGTTATTAAATAGGAAAGAGTTACTATTCTATTAAATTATTACCTTTTAATATATTATATCTCTATATTACTTAAAGTAATTAATATAATTATAGGTTATATACCTTTTAATATAGTTACTATATATCTTTAATTAATATATTATTTAATATTACCTTTTTATAGCTTTATATACTTAAGTCTTTTTAAAGGCTATTATAACTGCATTTTTACTATAATAGCTTAATTTAATTATAGTAATAGTCTTAATAACCTTATAGGCTAAGGATATAATATAGTAATAAACTCTTAACTATAATAATAAAAGGAGTATTTTAATAATTTTAAGGATAATTAATATTATAATATATTACCTTTATTTTTATTATAATAACCTTAAGGGTATAATAATATTTAACCTGCTTATAATAATAAGTTTAGTAATAATAATAAAGATAGATTTAAAGCTTTATAATTATAATAATATAAATAATAATTAATTCTCTATAATCTTTATAAAGTAGAAGAAGATATTATTTAATAAATTAAATAATATTAGAGAATTCTAGTATAAGGAGTATACTTCTATTAAATAATAGAAGAGTATTATTGCATTAAGGCAGTTAATACCTTTACTATTTAGGATTTAAATACTATAAATATAATACATTAAATGCTATTTTAATAAATCTTTAAATTATTAATAGCTAATAGATTAATAATATTACCTTAAGCTTATATTTTTTATTTTAAGTATTTTCTATAGTAATAAAAAGAATATATTAAAGTATATAAATTATATTAATTTAATAATTAAAATTAGGCAAAACTAATTATAATATAATAACTAAATAATATACTTTTCGCTTTAGCTTTTATACTATAAGTTCTTATTCCTTAAGATAATATATTAGAAGGATTTAATAATAATAGTGCCTCTTAATAATATTAAGGAGTAACAGTAAATACTACTTAATCTATAGGCAATTTAAGTAAAAAGATCTAAAAGGAAATATTTAATATCTTTAATTTAAATAATCTAAATAATAAGGATAACTAAAGACTTATTATTACGTCCTTAGGTAAGACTATTTATATAGATATCTTTATATTCTATAAGTACCTTTTAGTATTTAAGCAATTTAGTAAATACAGTTTTATAGATTACTATATTAAAATACTATTTAATAAAGTAAGTACTTAGCTTATATTTAAGTTAGATAGTTTTAATTATAATTAACTTTTTAACCTTTTTATTATTAAGTTTAATTATAAGCTTATTAAGCGGTTTAAGTATTTAAATATAAATATTTTAAATAAACTTTACTTTTTATACTATACTTTTAAGATTGCTATATATAGGATTATACTTACCTAATAGGCTTAATAAAAGGCCAGTTTTATTAAGTAGATTAAATATATATAAGATAGTACTATTATTATAATACTATTTAATAAAATTAATATTAAGATTTAATAATTTCTTATATATTTTAGTAAAAATATATTACTAATAAGCTTTATTAAATAATATAAATAGTGCTAAATTATAATTAAATAATTTTATTAATTTAATAATTAAGGGGATAGAAATAATTAGTAATATAAATCTGGCTATTCTTTAAGCTATAATAAAGGAAGTTAATTTAATTAATACTTTTATAATAAGTCCTCTAGCTTATAATAATATAATAATTATAATTAATTAAAATAAGATAATTAATACTAAAGTAATAAATTATTGCAGTTATATATAGATGCCAGGAAGAGTAATGATAAATATGGTAAGTACCGTTATAATAGTAATTATAATTAATATACTTATTTATAAGATAATAACTATATATATAAAGATATTAAGGAGGAAAAGAAGGTCTATTAGGAATAGAAGTATTTTATTATAGAAGAAGAAAATAAACTTAAGTTAGATAAAGTTAATATTAATGGCAATAGTAAGAGTGTCTACTTATTGCAATCTATATCCTTTAAAGAGATATATCTAATTTATATAACTGGAAATATATCTTATCTTAATAGTTAAAAGGAGCTATTTTATAGTATCTATTAGTAATTCTTTCTATTTTAAGCCGTTCTTTAGGAATATAGCCTTGCTAAAACTTGCATTAAACTAGCTTAGCTAGCTAGAAAGTAAGTACTTATTAAGTCTAAATAGTGTAATTATTATTATTAGGATTTCCTATTTTAAAATAGGCTTTATTAATATCTTAAGACTGGTTATATATCTTAAATAATAATAGCATTTAAGTCTAGAAATGCTTTTTAGGTTAATAAAATAATAGTTATATTTATAAATAAGATATTAATATATACTTATTATTAACTATAGATCTATAAAGTTAATAATAATTATATATATTTTAAATTTAATGTAATAAGCTTTTTAAAAAGAGAGATAGTTTTTATTTATATTAATATAAATTATAGAAAACCTATTATCTTTAGAAAATGGCTTTAGACTTTAAATTATATTATTAAATAAAAGATATCTATTTTTATTTAAAAAGTTAATAATAAAGTTAGAAAGCCTTATACTAAATAAATAATCTTTACCTTTTATATTAATAGTCTTAATAAGAATAGTATAAATACTAGGCTTATAGAATATACTTATAGCATTTAGGTTTAAAATAGAATACTATTATCCTCTTTAAGAGTATTACTTAAGAATAGATAGATAGCTCCTTATAGTATTAATATTATAATAATAGATAGATATCTTTACTATATAAGTCTTAAAGACTTTTATATCCTATTTACTATCTTTTAGCTCTCTTATTAAGTTAGCCATTATATTATTATAGTATAACTAATAATAATACCTACTAAATAGATATATCTTATCCTGGCATTATAGAAGGAAGTCCTTAAGGGAAGAACATTTATATTTAATAGCTATATTGCAGAAGCCTTTAATATACTTATTAGCTTAAATATAGCTTTTAATATAGTAATTATTAATAATTCTAATAAGGATATTACCTTTTAAAGAAAATAGAAACTAGAAAATATTAAAAAATATAAAGAAGATAAAATATACTTTTTTAATATATAAAAGGCTACTGCCTTTACCCTGCTAGTAATAGCTAGTATAGTAACTATAAGGATATTAAGGGGTACTATAAATATTATAAATATTAAGATCTTATTAAAGATTAATTTTATATTAAAAATTAGCACTATAGTAACTAAAGAGATTATCCCTTAAGCTATAAATATTCCTTAAGTTTCTATTTTTAAAATAAATAATAATTATATTACTATAAATATAATATAAAATATAAGAAGTATTATCCTTAAAGATATTAAGGAAGTAGAATTACTATATAAATAATAGAAAAAAAATAAAAAAAAGTAACTATTATTAAAGGTTATAGAACTTCTTAATAACTAACTAGCTACTTTAATAGCAATTAGCTTAGCTCTCTTTCTTATTAGGGAGCTAGAGGTAATAGTTTTAAAATTAATATTAATAATACCTTATATCCTATATTAAATATATATATAGAAGTAACTTAATCTTCTTAAAATTATAACTTAAAATAGAATTTATATTTATAATAATAGATCTAGTTTTATATAATAAGCTTAAGACCTTTATATTAAATATATTACTCTATAGATTAACTTAAGACTTATTTATATACTTAAGGATAAGCTAATAACTATACCTCTTATAGATAACTAATATAAATAAAAAGTCTCTTAAAGACCTTATGTTTATAGACTTAAGGATTGTAATCTTATTAATTAAATCTTTAATAGACTTTATAATTAAAAGCAGATAGAATAAGTTATAAAGCCTATACCTTTTGCCACTTTTATATTTATTATCTAAAGAATTATTAATAGTAAACCTAAAGGGAGAGCTATAGTTAATTTAAAAGCACTAAATAAGGTAATAATTTTTAATAGCTATCTATTATTAAGATAAAAAGATATTATTACTATATTAAGAGAAGTAATATATATCTTAATAATTAATGCCTTATTATTCTTTTTTTAGTTTAAGGTAGTATTAAAGTATTAAAATAGATTTATAATTATAAGTTATAAAGGTTTAGAAAGGTCTACTATTACTTTAATAGGCTTTTATAATTTATTAGTATATATTTAACACTATATAGATAGGCTTTTATATTTATATTAAAGTTTTTATTATACCTTTATTAATAATATTATAATTTTCTTAAAGTCTACTATTAAGTATATTTAATATATAGATATTTTATTTAGACTGTTTATCTTAAAGAATTTATTTATCTCTTTAATAAAGAGCTAAATTAGTTATTTAAATGCTTAAGTATTAGGATTTTATATTAATGCCTTTAATCTCTTTATAATAGCAGAAAGAGTTATAGCCTTTATTAAACTAAAGTTTTTATAGTAGCTTACTGCTTTTAAGCAGTATATTAGGGCTATTAAATATATTTAATATCTTATTTCCTATTATATTAAGATTATAAAGCCTCTATAGAAGTATAAGGTTATATTATTAGCAGAAAGAAGAAGAATTAATAAGATTATTAATAGAAATAGAGGTAAAAGAAAGTTATATACTAAAAATATATATTATAATTTTACTTTAGTAAAGAAGATTGCCTTTTAGATAATTTAAAAGTAAATTGCATTTAATTAAAGATTAGTTTATTTTAATTTTAAGAAATATCTTTTTTTTTAATTAAATACTAGTATTTAAAGGGGATTTAAAGCTATTCTTTACTATATTAAAAATAGATATATCTAAAAGGAAAGGATATAAATCCTATTTAATATAATTATATTTATTTACTTTATTAGCTAAACTCTATTTAAGGCTAAGACTTAATATAGACCTATAGAGCTAGAGATAGTAATACTTATTTAGGCAATAAAGTAACTTAAGGCATATATTAAATTATTAAAGAGATTACTTATAGTCTTTATAAATTATTTAGTAATAAAGTAAATTATAAAGAAGATAACTTTTAATATAATTAGTATTAATAGAGTTAATTAATATCTTATTAATATTTCTATTTACCTCTTAGAGTATAATCTATATATTTTTTATATTTTTAAAAAAAAGAACTTTATTTTTAATGCTTTTAGTTATCTTAAAGCTTTAAAAACTAATAAGAATATTAAGAGACTTTACCTTAACTATATTATACTTAATAATATATATATAGGCATAAAATTGCTAATATCTTAAGAAATAAAAAATAAATTTATTTAAGGATATATTAATAATATTAAGTATTTACCTATTTTTAAAATAATTCTTAAAGTAAATAATAAGCCAGTTAATACTAATTAATTAAATAGTAAGGATGCTATTTCTACTTTAAAGTGTAGTATACCTTTTACTTTAAAAGATAGATTATTATATTATAAATAAATTAATAGATATTTTTAACTTTATATTTTATATATTATAATTAATAAAATCCTAAAGATAGTATATAATAATTAATATTACTTTAATATAAAGAGAATAATAAGAGAACTATTAAGATTATTAATTTATAACCTAACTATAAGAATTTATAAGTATATTTATAAATATAAAATATATTATTTAAGATAGATAGATTATTAATAAAGAATTAGTAACTATATATTAATTTATCCTTTTATTATATTAATATATATAATTGTAATTAACTTTATTACTAATTTTCTATTAATCCTTTTTGCTAGGAGTTTATAGGCTATTTTAGGATTTAATCTCTATAATTAGCTTATAATAGTTACTTATATAGTAAGTAAATAATATCTTCTTATACCTAAATACTTTATATATACTATTAAGAATTAGGCAATTATATTATTAAAATAGCTACTTCTTATTAATTAAGGTATCCTTAAGGTAATTATCTCTAATTATAATAGGAAGTTTACTTCTGCATTCTGGCAAAAGCTATAAGAGGTATTTAGCTATAAGCTTATAATAACTACTATATATTATCTTAAAGTAGATAGTTTATTTAAATAGAGAAACCAGATAGTAGAAGTTATACTATACTTTTATTATATTAAGTATCCTCTCTTTAACTAATTTTATATTCTTTTAGCACTTTAATAAAATCTTAATAAAGCTTATAATATAGAAACTAAAATAAATATATATAAATTTATTTATAGCTTTAAACCTATAAGTGCTTTTAATATAGTAATATTTATAGAGAATATTATAGATCTTTTTTATCTTTAAGAAGTTACTTATAAAGAAGTATAACTAGTAATAAATTTTATAGTAATAAAAGAAAAGTATTAATATAATAATAAGTATTGCCTTATTACCTTAAAATAGGGAGATTAAGTATATCTATAACTTTATAATAGATATTATCTTTTTAGTAAACCTTTTAAGAAGTAATCCTAATAGAGAATAGGTCTTTTTTTTATTAAATAAGTTATTAATAACTTAGCCTATAAATTAGAAATTTTAAAGTAGTAAAAAATATATTTAGTAATCTCTATTAAGTATTTTATTTCTGCTTATATTAATAACTATATTAATAAGTAATTTAGTCCTATAGAGGGCAAATTAATTAATAAAAATTACTATAAAATTAACTTTATTATTAAATAGAAGGTATAAAAATAAGGAAGAAATACTATATCCTTTAAAGGATTTTTTATATAATAAAAAGGCTAGAGTTTTAAATATAATTAATAGGTAAAGACTGCTAATATAAATAAAAAACTAATAGAGTTATTTTATAAGAAGTATTTAAAGCAGTTTAATAATAAATTACTGCAAAAAATTAATTAAAAAAAGCAAATTTTAATAAAGTTTACTTAAATAGATTAATTAATTATAGAATTATATTATTTAAAGTTATTTAATAAAGCTAAGGACAGCTAGAAAGGTCTTTTTAAGGCTAGCTATATAATATATAAGAATCCTAATTAGCGGGATAATAGTTAATCCAGGCCTTGGTGTTATCTTAATAACATTATGGCCTACCTTTAAATAAACCTGCATACCTCTTTAAATACTATTACCTTATGACTAAGGGTGATTTAGTATTATAATTAAAGTAATATTAATAAAGAAGTAATAGTTTAAACTGGAGATATTAATAGCTATAATTAATATTAATAGCTATATTTAATAGAAAAAGTTAAATTAAAGAATATATTTTATAATAGACTTAGCTTAATACTCTTTTAGCTAGAGTAAAGAAAGAAGGCTAATATAGCTACTAAAAGGCAGTATTAATATTACTTAATTAAGGCAGTAATTATATTATTAAGGCATATAAACCTTATATAATTTTAACCTTTAAGATATAGGCCTACTATAAAGACCTTATTATTTAAGTCTTTATATATAAAGTTAATAGCTTAATGGCCTTATAAGGCTAATAATAAGGGGGGGAAAAAAATAATAATAATAAGGCTAATTAGTTTTATATTATATAACCTTAAAACTCTTTTAAGTTTATTATAAAAACCCCTTAAATAGAAGTCTTATTTCCTTTAGCTTTAGTTAATATAATATTATTATATCTATTTAGCTATTATTAATTTATTATAATACTAATTAAGCTACCTTTTTAACTACCTTTTTTAAGCTTAAATTTAGCTAGCTATAAAAAGTAGCTATAGAATATAATTATTAAAGCTAAATATATATTTAATTTCCTCCTGCTTATATAAGGGTTAATAGGCCAGTTATAGTTTTAAGTTATAAAAGTAAAGAGATAAGTATAAGGTAATAATAGGGTTTAAAGGTTTAAAGGAATTAAGTTAACTTTTATATAAATTAGTTAATAAAAGCTAAATTAACTTAAAGTTAATAATAATTAAATTTATTAATTAAATATATATATTAAGGTATATAATTAATTAACCTTATATCTAAAAATAGATAAAGTAATATTAATAAAAAAGTAATAATTTAAATTAAGAAAAAAAGAAATTTATATAATAATTATTATTATTAAAAAAAATTATTAAAGTATTAATTTAAATTAATTAAAATAGTAATTTAAAATATTTAATATTTATTTTTTAAATTTTAAAGTTATAAAGTTATAAATTTTATATTTTTATTAAAGTTTTAACTTTACTTTAAGTAAAGTTAAGGCTTTAATACTATTATAATTTATAATTAAAGATATTACCTCATTAGTCAAGAGCATAACCTCCAGGCCTCTAGCCTTATCTTTTCTATATGATCCATAACAGGCCTTCTTTGCTCTTGAGTAATAGTTATGGGCCAGGTAATTGACGCCCAAGAGCTGGTAGAGGCGGCCAATATTGTAGTATGCCTCAGCCCTGGTCCAACTCCCTCTCTCCGTGACTCCTTGCTGCCCCAGCTCAACATATCGTGACAAATAGGTCTGCCCTTGCAGTAGCAGGTATTGGCGATTGGTTGATTGTCGCTTGAGGCCATAGTGAACATATGCCAGTCCTAGACTCAGATTCACCATGGGGTTCTCAGCGTCCAGGGCCAGCGATCGTAAAAAGTAGCCTGTATCTAAGAGTTAGCAACTTCACAATGACGAAAGACATGGTTCTTCTACCTAATGCGTATGTGTAGCTTGTCGATGTAAAAAGGATATGCCCATAAAGCATAAGGACACATGCATCAAGGACTGGCTCCCCGTCCTCTGCTCTTTCGGAATTGGTCTCACCGCCATTGTAAGCCTCATCCATAGCCTTGATCTGTCGGAGAATGTACTTCTGTGCAGGCCCTGACGTATACCAGGATACAGGAGACTGACATAGGTTAGATAGTAAGGCGAACATTCTATATGAATCAGACGTGGCACCGTCTCTCATTAGTTGGCGAGCTGTCGCGATACACTTCTCTTCATCGCTCGTATAAATGGCACAGACTGGCTCAATCAGTAACTGAAGTGAGCAATGTCATGGCTGATTAACTCACCACTCCATGCCACATGAATCATAAAGCCATGCTCTGGGGCTTGAAAAGCGGTCGAATCTCGTGCAGCTTCGCACACTTGATATGCTTCGTCGCGTCGGTGAGCAGTAGCCAGGCCAATAGCGTAATCCAAAAATAAGTCAAGCCAGTTGTTGAAGGAAATTCCTTGGTGGGCATCGGGCTTTGAGGTCCCGTCGTCTCGGCCTTCGCTCCCCGGCTGTGGAGCAAGAGCTTTTGAAATTCATGTTAGCATACAAAATATTTGACAAATCGAACAAGTGCGACTCACTCCTGGCAAGTCTTTCGTACATCTGTGAAAGCTCGTTTTGTGGTTTATCGGCTTCCTGCTGTTGCAAATGGTTCTTAGGCCCAAGGAAGTGCAAATACTTATCCCAGGTGTAGAATTTCTTGATCGATCGAAACTCGTCTACAAGCTCCTTTGACGAAGCCATCCAAGTTGGAATCAGGTTGTGCTGTCCTTCTTTGATCTTTTTGCGCAGATCTTGCACAATCTCGTACTGTTCAGTCAGCTTCATGGCACGAGCTTGCTCCTCTTGTCGGCGTTTGTCAGCACCAGCTAGTCGTTTTGGTCGATATCTTCGTGGAATAAGCCGCTTTCCAAATGCATCTGTTCTTCGAGGAACCGCTTGGGTTCGTCGTGGAGCCCGACGACTTGGCGGGTCAAGTTCTGCGATAGAGTCTTGATGGCCTTCGAGGTTTTGATCTCGAGCTTGTCGGAGGGCCATTGCCTCGGCTGCTAGGATGAGAGCTTCTTCCTCCTCTCTAGCCTTCTCGTACATGTTAGCCAGTTCGATACGGGCATCAATGTTGTCTTCATCAGCGTCAATGGCAGCGAGAAAAAACTCCTCAGCTGTGGCCGTCTCTCCAACTGCCGAATAGCATCGTCCCAGTTGTAAAAGAATGGTTGCATCAGCATCGCCAGGTAAATCTCGGAGGATCTGATAGTATGAAATTGCCAATGGTGTATGGCCACGATGGGCCAACTCTTCAGCAAGGTCGAACGTTAGAAATGGAAAATCGCCAGCAAATTCTCTCGTGAGGATGGATTCCGGCTCAAACCACAGCAGATGCCTCTGTTGCCAAACGTTAGCCATAATCGTCAGAGTTAACCGGGACCTTACCATTGCCTCATCTTCATCACCCAGTCGAAACCTGTATATTGCCAATCGGGCACGCAGGTCCCAAGGAAACGACTGACCATAGGAGTCAGGACTCCAGACACTTGCGGTGAAATTCGGCACAGCAGTCCGCCGTTCGTCATCCATGTCCCATTCGCGGTCGTCGGAGGTCCATTGGTCCCAGTAGTCCTCTGCCTCCCGACCCAATAGCCATCGAGAGAGTGACTTGGATTCTTGTATAGCTTCCTGATAACGTCCTGTCGAAGCAAAAAGTTCCACGTAAATCCCGATATCATGCCATGGAGGTTCCATAATCTGCGTCTGCGGCTTCGCCCTTTCATGATCAAAGAATCGTTTATAGGCTGCGATTGCGCTCGGAACAGCGGCCTCGGCTTGTTTATTGTCAACACAAGCCTCAGCAAGTTTTCTGACGATTTCAAGGTCGTGGGGTCGATGCTCCAAAACAACCTTGTAGTCGGAGATGGCGGCTGCAAGATGGCCCTGTCTGTGACAAACTAGACCTTTGCCCAAGCGAGCATCGATGTTCGTGTGATCGGCCCGCAGCGCCGCAGAATAACAAAGTCTCGCAGTGTTGAGATTTCCGGCTTCGTCATCTGCAACGTTCTCAAGTGCGAATGATGCGCACTGGAGCCAGCCGTTCACATCCTTTGGGCGGAGATGAGCAGCATAGACCATCGCTGATAACGATTTGCCCATGTCACCTTGCTCACGGAAAATCGATGATAGAGTCGTCCATGCTTGGTGCGTTTCGGCATTGATTCTGATGACTTCGAAAACAAGATCCAGTGCTAATGGATAGTCGCCGCTCAGAAAAGCTTGGTTTACTTTGGATAGTCGTGCTGTGATGTCTCCTCGAGGTTTTGCTGCTTTCCGTGGACCTCGTGCTCCTTTACCTCGCGGGAGGCCGCGGGCCGCGGGCGAGGCATCATTCTCACCCCGTTGATCTGCCAAAAAAGTTCGAACAGTCTCGTCTAACTTTGCGATATCTCCCTCCAGCTCCTCCAAGTCAGAGTCTGCATCTGAGGCGTTGTCTTGTTGCCTGCTTTCAATCAGTATATTTATGTCTCCAACGAGAACTGATACTCACCTTTCCATCGTCTTTTCTTCTGGATCTGAAGTATATTTTTAAGATATGGACATTATCTGGTTGGACAAGGTGTATCTGGTGTTAGTAACTTAGAAACAAGAGGTCGCCGTATTGACAAAGATGGGATGGCTATGCCGCCTTCCCAAGTGTGGCTAAATAAGGTATATCAGCACGTGACAGAAACAAGCACGTGCCACAGGCTCCACAATCAGACAAATAGGTAACTTCAAGATGAGAGAAGGGTCTTCAATGTATACCTTAATAAGATCATGTACTTAGGTCATCGATTAATAATAAAAAGAGGCAGAATGCAAGCTAGCTGCTGACCAAAAGAGTCATATAGAGCACAAATCATTCTCACGGAGTCATCTGGACAAGGAAGGATGAGGTGAATGAACCTTGAATGTGAAATAAGGCACGACGTTACTATCAACAACATGATCTCGTGGAAACTCATAAGTTTTCGCACTCGAACTATTAATTTTGATCTTCAGCGACCTTCCACCTAAATTTAAAATACTAAATCGAGTCTGTAACAGGACTGCAACCCATGTCCAACACAGTGTGTGCAAAGTTGAACCACTTAACATCCATTTTCGCAGGTCTCTATATGGGCATGCCCGGTTGTGGTGATTCTAGCCCAGCTTTCCATCGGCCTTGGCTTCTGCAACATCATCAGCACATTAGTCTCAAACAACTCTGCCTTGAAATTACTTACCCTTGACCTGTTCAAAAACCTTGAGCATTTTTCGACGTGCACCGAGGGCGTTGACGCCACGCTCTTCCAGGGCCTTGTCGTCCAACTCGATAAGGTCCGTCCACTTCATATCCTTGAGATTATCGGTGTACTTGTGAAGGCGAAGACTGCGGAGCCAACTGGGGATATCCTGCAGAAGGGTTGGGTCGGTCGGGTCCTCGGGAGGCTTGGAGCTGCCTCGTCTCCCACGTGGAGATCGGCCACGAACCATGTCCGAATGATCAGATAAGTAGCCCTCGTGGCCAGGCATCCCAAGGCCACCCAAGTTGACCGGTTGCATACCGCCTGTAATCAAAGGCGAGGACACATCGTACGCACTAAGGAATCCGTTGTTCTGCGGTGAAGTGAACGGTGCCATATGAGGCAGTCCAGGTTGCATGGCAATTCCAGGGGAGCTGGGACGAGAGCGCTGACCACCCAAACCAAGGTTTTGCTGCGCCTGAAGCGCCATGAGCTGTTCTCTACTGAGGACCTGGCCATGTTCATTGATCATGACAACATTCGTGTTTGGGAGGTTGATTCCGGGCTGTGGACCAACGGAGACAGGATTCTGTCCTGGCGTGCCGTCATTGGACCTAGTTCGG
Source organism: Fusarium fujikuroi IMI 58289 (assembly GCF_900079805.1). NCBI lineage: Eukaryota > Fungi > Ascomycota > Sordariomycetes > Hypocreales > Nectriaceae > Fusarium > Fusarium fujikuroi. The sequence goes on along the minus strand of NC_036628.1, from coordinate 1,918,981 downwards.
CGGTACTTGCGCACGTCGTCCAAAGCGAATCGGTTATTGACTGTAGACAAAGCTGCGAGTTTCATGGCAGTGGCGTTGGCAACCATATCGGCCTGGTTACCTCCGGTGTTGGCTGTGTTGAAGGTGCCAGTCATAGGGGTGTTTACCATTGACGCCCAGTTGCCACTGCCAGCATTGTACGGTGAAAGCAAAGGCAAGTCCCCGGGGTTCTTATCCGGGGCAGTGAGAGTCGTTTGCTGGATCGTACTGTTGCTTGACAATTGCGGACGCGGAGAGCGAAGTCCACCAGATGGTGTCGGCTGTACAAACTGGCCCATAGGAGCCTGAGCAGAGGATGCCTTGCCGGAGTCTGCGTTCCCGCCACTATTCCAAGGCGAAGAGCTAGCAGGTCCAGCATCACGGTTATCCTGAGGCGCGCTGATAGACGGAGCAGCCATGGACGAACGATGATCCAAGGCGGCACTATTGCGGTTCGAGGAGGGCGGGTTCCCAGTCTGCTGGGTGAACTTGGCCTTCTCTGTGGCTATGGCTGCCGCAGCATCGGGGAACATGGCGCTGATGGTGGAAGGGTCGAGTCCTGAATGTCGCTTGTTGGATGGGGCGATAACCGAGTTACGGGCCATGGAATTACGGGCAGAGTCAACATTGAGCTTGTTCATTGCATCGCTGAGACGGTTCGACATAGGATCTGGGAAAATGGTGCGTTAAAAGAGGTGAATCAAATCTGACATCGTCAACAAACGTACCTTTGTCGAAGCTGGCAGGGGACAAAACCCCTGACATAGGATGATTCTTTCCCATTTGCTGGAGCACCTGGATAAAAAAGCGAATCTGGACCTGAGTTGTCTGCTGCAAAAGGGCATACAAGGCGGCGGTGCGTTCAGCCTCGCTCAAGACACGAAACCATTGCTCAATGGCACTGAGCTCGTCCTTGAAGTCCTGGTCCAGAGTAGCAGCAGCCATCTCTTCCAGCGTCGTTTCGTACTGGTCAATGTCGGCAATCCACTGCTGAGCAATCTTGTCCTGGGAGTCCGATTCGGCGTTGTTGGGGCCAAGGTTCTGCTGAGCCTGCCCATAGAAATCGGATGAGGGTCGAATGCGGCTGGAGGGGGAAGGGCCAGTTAGGGACGCCATGTCGGCCGAGGCGCGAAGCGAATGACCAGAACCAACGGCTCGAGAAGACGGTGGCCGCAAGGTCGAGGTGCTATTGGCCTCGGGCGTGCTATTTCTGTTTCCGATGACGTGGTTTCCAGACATATTGAGCATTATCGAGGGTCGTTGTTTTCGAAAGGGTTAATGGTAGTAGTAAATAGCGACGAGTGCAGAATGTGACGGTGGCAAGCAAAGATGTTACAAGAATCGTCTCTCGACTCCTGCAGTGACCGGCTGACCTCAAAGGAGCTTAAGACTTGAAGCAAGGCAGGAAATTTAGAACATTATCTGCCAAACGACTAACAGTACTGCGAGTACCAATGTCAGTAGGTAGCCCCTTTGTTGAAGAGATTTCCAAGCTGGTACGAAAGTTTTGGAAGAAGTAGAAATAGAAGGAGAAAGCAGAAGCAGCGCGGAGAGAGGGGGGGGGCGTCATACCGAGTATAAACGACACCTAAGTAGGTACAGGTAGTCAAAGAAGGGACGAAGTCTGCTTCCAGGCAGGCCACAGAAATCCTGATTAAATCCCGCCGACGTATGAAGCAAAGGACCGGCGTCCTCTAGAGGTTGGCTCGTCAAGGACAGAGGGATGATCGGAAGCAGAAGAGAATGCCTTCGTGTTCCGATAACTTAGCACATAGCCTAATGCGAAGGCCTCAGCCCCTGGGCTTACCTAATCGGGGAGTGCGTGCCCGTCCGCCAAGGGCTCATGGGCCTATCGGTAACAGAACAGGGCCATTAATCCTTGCCAACAAACATTGTTGCCTCAGGCGCTTTTCGGGGCCCGAAGCGGCAAAAATGTTTTGGTTATCAGTAGACTGTAGCCATGATCGAACCGGAGGGTAGAGTCTCCAGGAAAGGTCTACCTTAGTTGGTCAAGTTGGAGATAACTCGTAGAACCAATCCTATGTGAGTACTACCTGCCTATACTGGTTACCAGTAGACAGCGGACAGTTGAGGCAATGAGTAGGTAGGACGCGATGAGTACTCTAGATCTATCACAAGGTTTTGAGACATGAATAGAAACACACTCTCTAGCAATGATCGAACGACAGGTTCAGCGACAAAGCATTTGAAACAGGGGGCATGGTGCAGCTCAAAATTCAGGGTTAATGGCCACGAATAGCGAGTCACAAGAATAGGTAGTTAGGTCAGCGATTCGACTAACGATACATGGAACAAATTAGGGTCTGGACAGCATGTCACGGACAAATTCACTGCAGATTGGACCTTGTAGTATGGAGTTCAGGCAGAAGTTTTTCCGTCTACTACCTCATGTCCCTGGAATGGAAACCAAGCAACATGCTTTACTCGGGGCCATCAAAACGTTGAACGCCGGGACGGGACCTGTCGACTGCCACCATCTTCTCCTCGGACAGACCGCATGGTCTGTATTTCCATCGTTTCATTTTGCGTGAGTTCTATCGTTTGTGTGCCGTAACCGAGCAATGCGAATGCTCCAAATTGACGCCTTCGTTTTCCCTTGCCGATAGGTATCTTAGACAGTCTCGCGCTTGCCTTCCTTAGCCTCCTTCTGTAGATCTTGTTAGCCAGATGTTTTGGTGCGCAGGCAGATGTCGCTTCATTCGGTGGGTGCGTTTCGTACCAGGGCCTTCATGTTGCCGTGAAGAGCATGTCGATGGTTTCGTCGGAACTTGGGATCAGTACCCTTGAGAGAGGGGTAGCGAGAAGTCTTGGGCTTCTTGATACTGCGCAAGAGTCAGCGACAGTCGACAATGTTGGGAAATTCGATATAATTACCCGTTCCTGTGTGCCTTGCGCGACTGGTTGTGCTGGGAGCTGTTCTTTGACTCTGCGACAATGTCAGTGATCTATGAATCTGCCTTGAAGCGTTCTCTGAGGCAGCACGTACTCGCCATTGCTGCTGATTGATTCCCTGTGTCGACGGAGACGGATCACGAAGTTGCGAGGAGAAAGCTGGAATTGTGTGCGATTACAACCCTAGAGGAATCGATGTGGGGCATCTCTCGCTGACAGAGGGCAGGTTTGCACGTGCTGAGGGAGCCCCACCCTAGATCTGATGGAGCCAGGACCTAGGGTAGGTAGGTAATCCCCGACTGCTCTGGGCCATGGAAACTAGGGGAGGAACGAAAACTCAGCACTTCGATCCTAAATGACAAGACTTGGTATAAATTTAGTATAAATTTGTTGTAACAAATTTTGATTCCTCAAACTAAGGCTTAATATTTTCATACTCCCTGGGGTAGATGATCACCGACTGCTCTGGGCCAAGTCTGATAGACTGGTGTTAACCACTAATATAGTATTGGATTTGTATAACAACCAGAAATGGATGTTGAGTTCATTTATGCCGGGTTATGTTGAGAAGAAAACAGTGACACGCTAGCACGGTATACTTGCAGATGGTCATCTGCTGGTGACTAAAAATTTCTTCCATTCCGTTGGCTGTCTACTGTCTCTGCTCCGAGTCGACCCGGTGTCAACGAACTGATCACCAGTATCCAAGTCTTTGGGTTCAATGTTTAATGACCTGTATTGCTATATGCTACAATCCGTTATCACGCAGGTTGAAGGGTTTCCCATCATCAGGAGGAATAGTGCGCGCTTATTACTATCGCAAAACGTCCAAACATAAAACACCAATCCGTTTCTATTCCCAAATGGCAGAATTTCAATATCCCAAACACCGATGCTGTTTCTAAGGATCAACCGTTCACTACCTATGCTGTTGTGACGGGTTTGGCCGCAACGCTGTGTGCGGCGGCTGTCTTCTCAGCTGTCTTGCCGAGTTTCTGGAGGCGGATAGACTTGATATATCGGATCAAAAGCACGAACATGAGCTCAACCCTGCATGAAAAAGTCAGTCGCTGCGAGTAGTCATTGAGTATCAAGGGGTGGATCCTACCTCTCCTTCGTGGTCATGAGGATGCCTTGGACGATGAGCCCCTTCAAGATCTGTGGTCCAATACCCTTGAAAAGACCCAGGACACCTTCGTGCTCAATGATGAACTTCATCACCTCGACAAAACTGGTGAAGGGCTTGCCATTTCGGGCCGGCGGAGGCTTGGACTGAAGACCAACTTTGGCCACGATAAGTGGTTGAGTAGCGATGGTTGCGAGCGCCTTGGACATGGCACCCAGTACTACCAACAGCAGTTAGCTCATGCACGTGTACAGATAGACCATTCTTCTTGGAAACCTACAGAATGCTTCCGCTGGTCTCAAGTTGGTCTTGCCAGGGAAGAGAATGTCCTTTAGTCGCTCGTATGCGCCATAAGTAATGGCAGGGTTGACGACAAGGACTAGACTGGCCTTCAGACCGCGCCAGAGACCTGATACACCATCTGGACCATCGATGACCTCACGAGCGGTGTCTATGAGACCTTTGCGGTCGCTTTTGCTTGCCGTCTGCTGGCGCGTGGTAACAACAGCAACAGGGATGGTAAAGACCTGGGCAATGGCTCCGGCGACAGCACCCAAAGCGAGTTCGACCACGGTGGACGGGTGCACGTCTGTCTTGCGAGACTTGAAATATAGGGTCCTGACAATGGTGTACCAGTAGAAGTAGGCAAAGTTGGTTGAGGCAACACCAATCAGAGAGCCATTCATGCCAGCATAGAGGCCCTTGATTCCATCATCGGCGACTATACGCGAAATGGCATCCCATGTCGAGGTGTAGTGTGGTTCGTCGGACGAGGTAGGGCCTTTTGAAGGATCGGGCTTGACTTGAACTTGAAGACGAGTCTTGACACTATCTCGAGAGTCAGTCTTGATGTACAGTATGGAGCAAACACCATGTCGAAATACACAACTTACATATCAAGGGGGTAGACCAGCGCGTTCGCAAGAACAGCACCCGTAGCTCCAGCGACAGCGCGGCCCCAAGGAGAGATCTCAGGCTTCGATTGCGCAGCCATTTTGGACGAGCTGTGAAGGGATAGGAGATCTTGTTGAGGAGCGGGATGGGGAAGAGGAGGAGGAGAAGGAAGAGGAAGAGACACACAGCTCACACTAAAAATGTATATCCTATCGCGATGTTGTACTTCCTGGGCCGATCCATGATTATACGTAAGTAGGCACCTAAGACAAAGATTAAACGGTCCGCTACCGGTTCGGGGCCGAGGTTCGAGTCTACCGGTCTCGGCAGATTTGGTGGGCCCCCGCCTGTGATTTGACCCGCGGGATGGAACCTCGGTTAGTGAGCCTCCTCCCTGAGATTTCCGGGGACTTAGGCTTGTGCCTCCCTACTAACTGACTCACTAACAGTTGGGTAGGTAGGCTAGGGGAGGAAAGAACGCTCAAGACCCTGACCCTAAGCGATAAAAGTGCTTAGGTAAATCTAGCCTAAACTCAGGGACTATTTGCTCAGTTTATTTTGACACCCTATATTCAGGTCCGGTGTTTTCTTGCTCCCTGAAGGTAGGTAGGGTAAGGTAGGTAGCGAGCGTATCCGTACTCAGGTAGTTATCATGGATGGTCGAGGCAAATGACGTTGATATGGAGATGAGATGCTGCAGATGAAGTGAGGTGATTTGTAAGTTTAATTTAAAGCGCCGACGTCAAAGGTAACGTCTGTTGCACAAACCTTGCTCACAATCCGAGATAAGGTACCCTAACAACGTCGTAGATGAAGAATGCTTACTGTGAATACCTACCTAAGTACCTAGGTAGTCTGTCTGTTTGGGAAATGTGAACTATATGAGATGAGAGAACATGGCACCAGATGACGTACAAAAAGTAAGGATCTAGAGACATTGAGCACAACTACTTTTCCGTTCTCTTTAGCAGTTCTTTTTCCAAATCTTTCCTACTGATCACAGTGACACTTCTGGTATTGCATCCCCATCTCAACGACATGTCGATGCAGAGCTCTTTTGAGTGGAGAACACATTGGGCGCAGCAAAGCAAACAGCAGCAGCCCCCACCGCGGGGTTTGCAGCTCTGAAGTGTTAGGTTATCTCGAGTCATTCATTAATTGTCAACGTCAATCCGTCAAGCCTGGCAATGGTTGAGGCCATGTTTCAGTAAAACGGAAATGGAGAAGAGAGCTCAGGTCAGTGTATCTCAAGACGCGTGCCCTTTCTTTCTTATCTGCCTCAGGACCATATCGGCGATGCTCGATGTGTATTACATCATGGCCCATTATAGCTTCATCTGTCAACTAACCCTACATCCATATCACAGGCCACTGAGTCTCTCATCCGGACATCGAGTGGCCAGGCGGCCCTCGATTATGCTGTTCAGGCTGCAGAGCTGTACATGCGAGCTGCTGGAGAGGCTTCGACCAAAAAAGATGCCGCTCGTTTGAGATTGAAATGTCAACAACTCATTGCTCAGGCAGAGAAGCTCAAGGCTGAGCTCACCCAGACGCCCGGTGTCTTGTTAAGAACCTCAAAACTTCACTCTAATCTCTTCCCCCCATGGACGAAAGAACCCTCGGACGAAGAGTTCCAACTTCTCCCTGGCGATGAGCCTTTCACGTAAACGGAAACCCTGCCTGGTACAGTCTGTTGTAGCTCTTGGCTGAGTTTGATATAGCGATAATGCAATCTTCACACTGTCACCGAGGCAGACTGCTACATTTGGTGGATGGAAGCGTCCCAGAGACCTACACGACCATGTCGAAGCAGACGACGACATTTTCATGAACTCAAGTAGAGGTTGCGACCTGGTTCAAGATATGACCACTGATTGCTCTGTAGTAGCCAGTCTATGTGCCGCTATGAATATCTTGACTGGTCGAAAGTCGGTAAGGCGTATCGAGATGAGCTGCCAACGAGCGTCCACTGACAGTCTACAACAGATTCTCTCGTCCATCTTGTATCCATTTGACAGAGCGAAGGGAACACCTAAAGAATCTGCTTCTGGCAAATATGTCTTGAAACTATACTTCAACGGGTGCTTCCGCCGGGTTGTGGTCGATGAGCGGCTTCCGTCTTCCATCAGTGACAGAACTCTCTACGTTGTTGATCGAGTCAACCCTCAACTGATATGGCCTGCACTCCTAGAAAAGGCATATCTCAAAGTCAGAGGAGGCTATGACTTTCCGGGTAGTAACTCAGGCACAGATTTGTGGGTTCTTACTGGATGGATCCCGGAACAGATCTTTCTTCAGAGGTGAGCACTTTTTGTTATCCCTCTTCACACACACTGCCTCCATTTCACAACGTGGGCTCACCTGTTAATTGCTTTTATAGAGAAGATTTAGAAGTTGATAAGCTCTGGGAACGAATCAAGAATGCACACGACTCTGAGAACGTGGTGGTCACATTGGGTACTGGTCGAATCTCTGCCGAAGAAGAGGATATCTTGGGTCTTATTGGAGAGCACGACTATGCCATCATGGATCTTGAAATGATTGGTGATGGCCGGAGGCTTTTGGTCAAGAACCCTTGGTGTGACGGACCGGTTTGGAAAGGAGGCATTCCTCAGGCATTTGATGGCGAATTGCCAACCCCATATGCCGCCAGCCCTCAACACAAGTCTCCCCCTTCAGTCGCTGGCTCTTTCTGGATGACCCTAGAAGATGTCCTCCAACACTTCGAGTCCATGTACCTGAACTGGAACCCTGCTCTATTTCCCCATCGCCAGGATCATCACTTCACCTGGTGTATGCCTCCCCCTGAGTTGTCTTCATCACTGGTTCGCAACCCACAGTACTTACTCCACTCGCCAGCTGGGGGGCCAGTGTGGATTCTCGTGAGTAGACATTTTGTGGACGAAGAATTGGAAATTGCTCGAAACAGGACCGACTCAATGGCAGCTGCCTCTGGACAACTCGGTTACATGAGCATTCTTGTCTTCGAAAACGACGGCCACAGGGTGCAAGTAAGCGACGGCGATGTCTATCGCGGACCTTATGTCGACTCTCCGCAGACTCTCGCTCGTTTCGACACGAGTCCAGGGAGACGATATACCGTCGTTGTCGACCAGCACGAGTTCCCGCTACCAGACTACACCCTCACACTTTCATTCCTCTCCCAAGATCAGCTTGCAGTCAAAGAAGCTGAGGACGCAATGACTTGCACAAGGGAGGTTGCTGGCTCTTGGACCAGGAGGACTGCAGGAGGCAGTGCAGCTTGCACGACCTACGCTACAAACCCCCAGTACAAGCTATCACTTGCTCAAGCGGGGCCTTTATCTGTCCTACTGTCAACAAATTTGCAGGATATCCATGTGCATATCGATTTAGTCTGGTCCCAGGGCAAGAGGGTGCAGACACTCAAGGCTCGGGACCTTGCGGGCTCATCTGGGGAATACCGTCGAGGCTGTGCTGTGGTCAACATTCCACAACTTGATGCTGGAGTGTATACTGTGGTATGTTCGACTTTCGATCAAGGCCAATCGGCAGACTTTGTGCTCCGCGTTTCATCCATGGCGAACGTCGAAGTACAACCCGTACCCGCCGATGCTGCTGGGAGACTCCGCAAGACACTGAGCCCTTTCCAGCTCTCAGACGGTGAAGAAGTAAGGCGCGCGCAATTATCGGCATCTTGGTTAACCCGAATGAGTGTCACAGCACGCAGCGTCACGAGCCCGGGCATGGATCCTAGTAACCGACCTTCATCCACTCTCATGGTACGAGTTTCCGTGGCTCACGGATGGGATCCTGAGCGAATCACGATCGCAACTTCAGGTGACGGTGAATACGAAGAACTCAAAACAATCGTGCGAACTCCTGAGCTTGACATGGAGCCAGCAAGGATACAGAGGGAGGGCATGTGGTTAGTGATTGAGATTATGGGCGCACCTCAAGTGGGAGAGTGCATTGAGATAGAGATTCACAGTGATGGACCTGTTCATGTTGGGCAGTGGGCGATCGTCTAGCCAGAGTCATTGTGCCAGTGAGTTAATTTGAGTACACGTAAGTAGGGCCCAGATATCGCATAACAAATACATCTAAATGCGAAGCACGAGACGATTTAAAGCATGTATCGACTGAGAGAAATGATAAATATATGTTCAACACAGCATCATGCTGAATATGAAGGAAGAATCGAACAAGGTGTACGCTCGCTAGCCAACGCCACACTGGCGCAAGTGGTATACCCCTAGAAGATAAGATACTGAATGAAATCTGACCCAACCGGGTATTTGAGATCCTGAACGCCTTGTCTGTACCTCCAAATCCTCACTCCGCTTAATCAATGACCTTTGGCAGCATGCGAAAAGCCTTCAATCGCCCGACCCGTCAAATCGCCAGGTACTCATACATATAACGCCAAAGCAAAGAGCGCTTCCCATCACATTTCGGTTGGCGTAAATCGTTAATCGTGCTCGTTCAGCGTCCCCTCTCGCCAGTCAGGCTCGTATGCCAACCTGCAACAGTCGTTTACGCCGGTGGGCCGCGTCTTCTTCGACCACGGTTAGGTCCATCTGGTCGCTGAGCAAGAACATCTCTCAGTTGTGGGTCGTCCTTGTCTTTGTCTATATGATGAACACGGACGTGTCTAGGAGCAGTCAGTATCATTACTCTAGTTGGGGGGACGGGGGCATATATCTAGCTGCAGCACCGATATGGCCTGGCTAATTGACATACCGCTGAAGATTATCTGGGCGTGGATATTTGTGTTCCCTATCCGGGCAAAAGGGGCAGACGTAGCCTGGGGAGTCATGGACCAGGCCATGTCTTATCATTTCATTCTTTCTTTTGAAGCCCTTGCCCCCTTCACTTCTTGGACAGCCTTTGACTGGACAATAGTGTGGCCGTATAGATGAGTGAACATTCATGTGAGAGTTGAGGAGATACTGAGTCTGGAAAGGCGCCGCATTGCATCCAGTAACCGTGCACGTATATGAGCCGGAAAGAGGCTGCGGATGTGTGATCCCATCAATACTCATCCTATCAGTAATTGAGGCTGAGTTGATTGAGGTTGATGTGGCAGGGGTGGAAGCAGAGTGATCGGTGTTCGGAGTCTCGCCAGCATTGCTGCTACTGTATTCGGTCGGAGCGCGAGGGTGATTACCATTTGTCGGATAATAATGCATACTCGCACTTGGCGCAGAGTGAGGGGAGAGTGTTCGGTATCCATCTGGGGGTGAACGGGGCGACGATGGGATATTAGTATTCAAACTAAACCTTTGCCCTAAGTTTGCAGCTGGAGAAGTAGGGAAAGTGGAGGATAGACCTGGGGGGACACGGCCAAGATCCTGCTCGGATGGACGCTCTGGGTGTAAGTCTCGGAGCTCACCAAACGTCGAACGAAGAGACGGGAGAGACTGCGATGGAAGAGTCTCCTTAGACTCGCCTGCTGGTGCGCAAACTCCGTGATGAAGAGGCGGCAAGGGTCCATTAGAGGAAGATATCAGTGGTGATGTGACTCTATTACCGGAAATATATCGCGGTGCAGACAAACCGTTGATTGGGGGCTCGTCGTGGATAGAAAGCTGCCCAGTCGGTATAGATATATCGGGGATCGTTTTTGGGACCGAGGCGGCGAGAGACGGCGGTGCTGTCGCAATAGAGGCAGCCTGTAGAGCGTCAGCGGCCAGGTGCTGGAGCAGAGGCCCGCTCATGAGATTGCCGTCGACTGCCCGTTCTCGCCGTGGCTCTTCATCCGGCGAGTCTTCGTCGCCGGGAAGACTCTCGCGGGCAGCTTCTCGTGCTATATCGGGATCGCGTCCATTGTCGAGATATGCGACTAGGACAGCATCCCCAGAAGTGGGACGAACCTTGTGGCGATTAGACTTGCCGCGACCGTCGATAGAGGTGGGACTCAGACTGACTTGAGCTGCAGGAATATCTGGGGGAGGACTTGGAGACGGCTCGAGCTTTGGACGAAGCGGGGTCATGAGAGGACTTCCTCGAGGAACCACGTCATCCGGGTCGTATGTATCGACAACGAAGCCGAGATGGGGTTGTGGTGGTTGGTGCTGGTGGTGCGTAGCTGTGGTCATCTTTGTCGCGTTGACGGTAGTTGCTCAACTCGCCATGGCCCCTCGTTGGGGGGGTTTAAAGCGTTCGGGAGCTCTTGATCAGTCGGCGGGATCTTGCGCCTGGTGAATGGCCGCGGTGCGACTTGAGTGGTAACTGCACAACCAAAGAAAGCTTGTTGAGTCGGAGGATGCGAAAAGAAGAAGCGGTCGAATAATGATATCGTGGAATTGGAAGCAGATGTGCGCGCACCACTCTGGACAGACGACTTGCCAGCGAATATTCGTATACTAACGTTGGTCACTCAGCATGAGCAACAAATGCCACCCAGGCGGCGTCAAAATGAGAACAGGAAAGTTCTTGGCGCAGGTAAGTTGTCCAGGCAGGTTGAGGTAGGATGTGAGTCGCGAATATGGCTGTAAGCGCAGGTTAGGTGGGATTTGCGGCGTAAATGCGGTGAACTTGAAGTGCCAGGCTGAATGCGAAAAGAGCGTGGCTAAATACGGTGGTGAATCTAGCCGTGGTAATGCGCGTAATTTGGGGTGATATAGTGCAGCCGTTGTCGATATGATAGTCGTCCAAATGAGCGCTTGCGCGATAACACGCACAGAGAGAAGCGGAGTTGAATCGCTAGATATTCCGCTGTCGCTTGACCCAGGGGGATGTGACCAGTAGTAAGACCGATTGAGATGACACTGGAAATGGACTCTTTGATTGGCAAGATTAACTTCGAGGTCAGACCTGAGGCGTCAATATGTAAGGTAAGGTAGGTTGGTAGGCAGGTATGTGTGTATGTATGTACAGCACAACAGTCAGAGGAGGCGACGTACTGTATCGTGCCGTGTGTATAAGGTTAAGGTAACAGCTGAGAGGTGAATACTAGTAACAGGATGTATGAGTAAACTCGATTTACCGAGTTATTTCAGAAGGAAGAGTGCGGAGCAACGTAGAAAGTCTGGGGGATTGAATGTATTTACTACGGAGTAAGTTTACTTTATTCTCTGGGAGCTGGAGCCCTATCTGTCCGTGTACAGTAATTAAGTACATCGCTAACCTGCCCAGGCTACTACTGCTCATGGTCCTTCCTAGTGAGTATGGAGTATGCCTCCACTTGTTGACACCATGTTACGGGGTTTGAGGAGCAGTCCATTTTAGAGGAGACTGGGGAGGCTACGAGATACGGAGAATGGGCACGGGCAATTACCTACTACCTAGGTAGTATGTACAGCACAGCACAGTGCCAACTACGCCTCGAATTGATGTTTGAATTAGGTAGGAAGGACTGGAAGTGAGTGGGAAAGAATGGAAGAGAACTTTGAGGAGTGAGGAGAGGACTCGCCGGGGCTGGGGTCCCGGGAAGGTTAGAAGGGCTAGAAAGGTTCAAACTTCAAGGGCCGGCAGGAGCATGGGGAAGATGCGGGATGGGGTAAAAGGTGGTAAATATTCGGCCCTTGGTTATCTGTAACATGTGGTAGGTCGGCTGAGAACAGGGGGTCCGAGATGGGGCTCTGCTGTTGCGGCTGGCCTGGCAGGCCCTTGAGCCCTGAACCTGGGGACTGGACCTGGACCTGGACCTTCACTGGCTGGACTGACTGAGTTGGACGGACTGGGGACCTGGGGCGGGCACAAATTTTAATGACAGAAGCAGAGCGCGGTACGTCCGTCGTATGTCTTATTAGCAACCTCTCTGTTGAATGGTCGATTTTGATGCTCCTCTGTGCTAGTGCAGGCCACCCGACAGCGCCATTATGGGTAATTCTGTGAGTAATTGGACCATTTCCAAAGTAGTGTATCTTTAGCGAGATCTTTTATTGAGTCCTCCTTTATTTTTACCTATGCACACTTGACCGATATACATACATCAAGGTTGTGTGACGGAGGGACGGACTGGCCTCGATGATATGGATTGGATGCCACTTGTACCATAGAATGAGCCTCGCCTTGAACTGCAACAAGAGTCTCTCCAGCTCGAGATTTGTCTTTATATTGTCGCACCTGTCTCAGGTATAAGGAGTGCCCGCTGCAGACTCAAGTCTTGAGTAAGTCACGGCCAAAAAGAGAGGTCAAAATTCAGGATGCGTCCGCCGAGGCCTCCCTCCCCCTCTCTAGATACCCCACTGGGGTCACCCGTCTAAGCCTCAACGTCCACTGCCGTGTCGACATGTGTGTGATGTGATGCATTGGCGCGAGGTCGAATGGGCAAAGACTTGGTCAGTATGTATGTATGTCAGGTAAGATAACTTAGTGAGTCTCAAAACGGTATTCGACTCGTGGTTTGGCCTGTTTGTCCTTTTCATCTTTGATATCTTCTCATTTGGCAGACTCGAAAATGACCTCGTGATCATTCGGAAGTATTTAGGCGTGATGATCTGTGCCGAGCCAAAAAGAGCCGCCTCGTCTGACATCCATTGTCCGTCAGATAAATATCTCGCGCACTCAACGCCCTCTAACGGACTGTCCCGCTCTGTGAACAGCAGTCTGATTGGCTGACCCCGGAGACTGCCCCAGCCGCAGGACGAGGGGAAGTGGACACTTGGACAGAAGTGGGTAACCTCAAAGTGCGTGCCCCTTCAGGTTGTGGGGTATCCGGCTACTGTGTATCGGATAATACCACGCACTGTCCATGTCTCGACTGGGGCTCTCTTGAGTCGCATGGAAGATTAGAAAAAGGGCCGTTTTTCGTTGTCATTGGACCCTCCGCAATTTTCCCACAAAAAGCGGCTCTCTCTCATCCTGGAACTGAAATGACCATGCCATGACCGCTTCTGCGTTGCCGGCCGCGGGAGCTGATGCATAGCAAGCAAGCGACCACCCTTGGCTACATCCTTCAATGCAATAACAAAGAAGGTAAAATAAGCGAAGACTCGATGTGTGCTTACTTACCTGGCTAGCCTGAGTATGCACATTAGCAGGGTATGTAGGTAAACTAAGGAGGACAAAGACAATTGATTGATGGGGCTTGGCTTTGTTCTAGAAATCTGACAGAAACTCGCGACTTAAATGACGCAGTGATTCTGTCACAATACGGTTGCATGCTTTTAAAGCTCGCTCCCGTCCCATTATCGAAATTAAGCAGAAGTGCCAGTCAGCCAGCCTCTAACCTGACCAATGATTGACTTTCTTCAGTAGTCAGACACACTCAATTAACTGTCTACTAGGCCTAGTTGAGTGTGCCCCGGGTCTTAGCCTGAGTTTGCTGTGACTGACTCGTTAACCCATGGCAGTTGGCCGACCACATGAGAAGTTGCAAGACCACGATGTATTTGAGTACCATAGCACTTATTAATGACTATCATTATAAGTCCGACTAGCAGATAATACATTCAACATTGAGTACACCAATATCCGACTATTTAATACTATCTAACTAATTGAAACATTCAGATCATTGCTTCCAGTTCACGACCTTTCCTCTATGTCCAACCATAACAACAAGATACCTAATTTGGCCGGCGGGAACTGCTACAATATTAGGTACATATTGTAGGCCGCCAAACATATAATGTTATTCTCTAGACTCTATTAACCATGTAAACGACATGCTCATCGTCTTCATGGTCACGGATTGAGGCCTTTCATTAGTACAAGCACCCTTCACATTCAAACCTCAACCCATGACATGCAGAGCAGTTGCAAGTTAATCATGATACCCCACCGTAATACGGATACCACAGATCCTACTATCTTCCGCCGATGGCGGAACACGTAACCCCACCTCGGTCGTCACAAAATTAATGATGTATTTGATCTTTGCGTGAAGTTACAACAACTCTCAATTGGTGCTTCTCTCGAAGCGATTAGCCCCCTTCGCGAGGAGTTTGCTATTTGCGCCAACACAGCGCAGTCACTTGTCTAAGCCAATCTCACATCATCGTTGATGACCTTGGCAAACCCGTAAACTAACATCATGTCTCTGCCATCAACCATGAAGGCAGTGGTTTTCGATGGTCTGTATAAAATATCAGTGCAGGACAGGCCAGTGCCTCAGAGTAAGTTGACCAGTCACCCAGCTTCAGACCTGCCAGTATTGGATGAGAGCTATTTCGACTACAGCTGACTCGATGTAGTTCGAGATGAGAGGGATATCATTATCAAAGTTCATGCCGCTGGCCTGTGTGGATCGTAAGAGCGTAATCATCCTCCAAATGCTGTCCCATTTGCTAACTAGAGTCCCAGGGAACTTCACATCTACCGTGGTCATCAACCTTCAGATACTGGCTTCATCATGGGCCACGAGTTCACCGGAACGGTCGTCCAGATTGGGCCAGCTGTAAAGACAATCAACATCGGTGACAAGGTGGTTGCTCCCTTTACAGCTTCCTGGTGAGCTCTCTCCTCCACCGTCCGGTTCTCATGCTCATAAGAAATTACAGCGGCAACTGTTTCTTCTGCAACAATGGTTGCTCAGCCCGCTGCGTTGAGAGCCAGTTGTTCGGCTGTGAAACTCTTGACGGAGGACAAGCCGAGTACGTTCGGATTCCCATGGCCGATGGAACTGCCGTCAAAGCCCCCGGGACTATCTCAGACCAAGCTCTCCTTCTCATGGCAGACATCTTTCCCACCGGGTTCTATGGTGTAAAGAGCGCCGCAGAATTGATCCCTTCCCAGAAAATTCAAGATGCCACACTAGTCGTCATAGGTTGTGGACCGGTTGGGCTTTGTGCTATCCTAGCAGCCACCCATTTCAAGCCTCGCTACCTGTTTGCCATCGATAGTGTCGACAGTCGCCTGGAGCAAGCTCGGAAACTGGGCGCAGAGCCCCTAAACTTTGAGACAGATAGAGCAGGGCTGGAAACTAGAATAAAGGAGGTGACAGAAGGACGAGGCGCAGATATGGTTGTTGAAGTTGTTGGCCAGTCCCCAGCTTTGAGGACTGCATTCGATATCGTGCGACCTTTTGGTGCTATTAGTAGCATTGGTGTCCACAACAAGGAGGTATGATAGCAGAAGGGAACGATGGCCAAGGACAGGAGCTAACACCGCAATGCAGATTCCGTGGACGGGCGACGATGCGTATACGTATGTAACGCCTTGGGATGCTTTGTGTATTGGTCCGAAAAGAGAACTGACTGGCTGATCTTGTTGCAGAAAGAACATTCGAGTGCAGATGGGTCGTTGCCCAGTCCGCAGCGTCTTTGACGAAGCCCTCAAGTTACTGGAGCGGAAGCAAGACCAGATTGGGTGAGTTTTTGAGCTACCGTTGGAGATGCTTCAACAACTAACATCGCCGTGAGCTTCCTGTTCGACCACATCATGCCGCTTGCACAGGCTCCTGAAGGATACGCTCTTTTCGAGCAGCGTAAGACGCAGAAAGTAGTATTCACGTTGTAATGCAAAATACAAGCCCGGATTAAGACATCGACGATTAGTTTTGTCGAGGCTTGACCATGCCCTCATGCATTAGATAGTAGACAACCGTTGAATCGTTGTGCACGATGGCCAGAACAAGCCTCTTCTCTCGTGGGCCATTACGCTCGATAGAGTCAAAAATCTCGGAGAATCTCTTGATACACCATTTCTCTTCGGGATGCACTGCCAATACCCATTCGAGCTCCGGTGTCTGATCCAGAGGTTCCCCGGTGGTCCCCTCACGTTCCAGAGCAGCGATCTGGTCATCAGGGTGGGTGTAGAGCCGTTTCGGCGGCAAACCTCTGATCAGAGGTCGCTGAACTGTTGTTTCATGGACTTTGAGGGAGACCCAATCATGCTGATATTGCAGGTTGTATACAACTGTTGAAGTGACGTTTGAAACCGGGTCACTTGAGGGATCCATGTCGAGCATGACTATCGCTGACTCTCATATGATGTCCACGTAAAAAGTGCCAAGGGAGGCGGATGATGAAATTTAATACGGATCAGGACCAAGAGACAGTGTGTGCGTGGAAGCCAATTATGCGTGAAAAAAGGGCGAGGCGCGGCTCAGCGATGAGGAAGCGATGAGGAAAAGAGAGACCCGAGCTTGAGAATTTCGCGAGGATTATCACAACAGTAGCGAACGAACGTTGAAAGGCCGAAAACCCGTTGTAAGAGAGGTTGATGGAGATTCTAGACCTTGTACGGAGTACGGAGAGGTAAATGTTAACTTTTTTTTATGGATCTGCTGAAGGTGGATACATAGCAACACCTAAGGTACCTAGATGTAGGTATGAAGGGTGGGGAGGGGGTAAGCATATGCCGTCCAACGGACCTTCATAATTGAACGAGAACGAAGTGAACTTCCTTTTATTCACACATTCACATGCTCGTTCCATGAGAATTGGGGTCGTTTAGACTTTTGTGTCCCAACAGGAACTTCGCTTTACCTGTAATTGACCAATGGTGATCCCCCCGGCGTTGCCGCGAACCCGTCAGTACCTTAGCTTCAGTGATGAGGCACACCTAGGTACGGAGTGGCTCGGTAGGTAGTGATTGACATCCACTATCCACGTTGGCATTAGACCCTGAGAAAGGATCTACTGTTGTAGATAAATTGGCAAGTCCCACCGTCGCTAGGCACGTTGATGTGGACCACAATCGCATTCCATTCTCTCTGTTATATCTTATTAGTACCTGTATAGACAGACATCTTGATTCACTGAAGCAAGCACCAATTACTCGCAATATTAATACTCGTCCTTTCAATCACAGCTCTCCAGGCGCCCAATCTAGGGTCGCCAAGTCGCATAGCCACCATGGCAAACTCTGGGCAACCTTCCTATAATGGCACAGATACCGAACCCTTTCCAAGCCTCGATAATGCGTCACCAAACCCCGATCATACAAACATAAACGCCGACTCTTCATCTGTCGTCGAGAATCGTCCAGCAGCCTCTTCGTCTTTGAGTGGTCGTCTTCGCAGAGTTTCCCAAAGTTTCGAAGTTTCTGGCCCCCCTGAAGGGTTTATGGCCGCTACAGGAACCATCGCAGCATCCATATTTTCGCGACAGACTGTGGCGCGAAGGCCATCAGACACCTCGATACCGATGCAAACAAGCCAGTCCCTCGGGGACACATCCAGACAGAGCACATTCCCAGCTGTCAACGAAGAACCGCCCGAAGAGAAGGCGAATGCAAGCGTCGCGTCCCCGAGGCGAAACTTGACTGGCGAGCCTGCTGCCGCGGCTCCTTTTGACAATGGATATCATTTCCCACCAAAGCATTCGTTTGGACAATCGACGAAACTTGGACTGATTGCTTTCTGGAACTATGTACGAACACCAACCGGCTTTCTTGTTACCATATACGGTCTGAATGTCGTTGCGTGGGGCGGAATGCTTTTCCTGCTGCTTTGGTAAGTTAATGATTTGTATCTCTCCTCCTCAAGGTCAACCATGCTGACAAGCAATCCAGCAATGCTTCATCGGCGATGTGTGTTCCAACTTGCAATGACATCAATTCCCCCAGGCGCAAGTGGATAGAGTGGGACTCCCAGATTTTGAATGCTCTCTTCTGTGTTACAGGATTTGGTCTTGCTCCGTGGCGCTTCCGTGATCTGTATTTCCTGCTTCAGTATCGGTTCAAGAAGAAGGAAACTGCCCTTCGACGATTGGCAGGCATTCACCGAGGATGGTTCCGTCTCCCAGGGTCCGATCAGATTGATCCTCAAATAGGGCCCCATAATATCTCGTCTGCGCCCGAACTAGCCTCATCACTCGCCTGCCCGTTTCCAGAAAACAAGATCCCCGACGCTCCGCTGACTGGCGTGCGCGCCCCGCCAACACCCATCACGAGAATGGACGCCGTCATCTGGCTGATGGTATGGAACACGTTTCTGCAGTGCGTCCTGTCCGGTTTCATGTGGGGCCTTAACCGTTACGATCGTCCCAGTTGGTCCACAGGTCTTTTTGTAGCACTGGCTTGTATTGTCGCGGCCATTGGAGGGATTGTCATGTTTCTCGAGGGGAAGAAAGTCAAGGGCATTGAAGGCGTCCCCATTTCAGAAGAAGACCAGAAGCTACTACAACAAGATCGGGAACGTGGTGTGTGGCATTACAACAATATCAAGGACAAAGACTTGGCTGCCGAGGAAGCAAAGAAGAAGAAAAAGGAAAAGGCGAAGAAGTGATGCTCTTGTTGCACATCTGTTCGATATGTCCAGGCGTAAACGGCAAATCTTGGTTGGCTAATGACGGTAAAGGGGGGTGGTTTCACTGATTTCATGCATGTGCGCTCTACAGTAGCAACAGGCGTTGGGTGAGCTTGCTGATAGCGTGATCATATCGTGCATAGGTATTTAAGATAAGGTAATTTGGGATACAACATCAAATTTAATACTTAGGTGCCTCAGCTATTCTTCGTGACATATACGTTGATGGATGGTTGTTTGTGTAATTGACGGACTGTGCCCAATGAGGCAACCAGTTCTCATGATAATTTCCTCGGCCTTATCGACTACCTAGGTACTCACTGCAGCACCAAATGTATGAAAACCAGACCAACAGTGGATATAGGGATATCATCATTCAAGACTCTATTAGGCTTCCTGAAGCTCGTGATATACAGCCATTTCAACTTTCTCTCACTAAGGCCGAGACTCTACTATCTGACTATTACGCAGACCCCGCTTCAATTCACCTAACCCCGGCCTCCGCCTCACTATCAAAGAGAGACGTACCCGCATTAGCTAACTCCGGCCTCATGACGTGCCATTCCTAACGTGAGCCTTCTCCACTGCTCCTTCAACTTTCCCTTGTCAACTTATTAGACACACGCAGCAAGTCCACGGTACATCTCGACAACTTCAACTTTGTGCAATACCAGTCTAGAAGCACCTCCAATACCCTTTCAGTTCGGCATCGCCCTTCGTCTGCCTCAGGGCCCCGCATCATGGGGCTGGCTTACAACACCTACCTGAATAGCAGTAAGATCTACGGCTGCAAGACATGCAAGGCCCATCTTGCTAACCATGAGGACATCATCAGCCGCGTATGTTGTCCTCCAACGCCCAACCTCTTGACTCCCCTGTAGATTCCTGTCCGCTGATGCTGGTACCAGAATTTCCGTGGCCAACATGGCAAAGCCTACCTCTTTCATAACGTCGTCAATATTGAGACGGGTCCTCCGAACGAACGTAACATGACGACCGGTCGACACGTAGTCCGTGATATTACATGCCGTCAGTGCAAGGAGACCGTTGGATGGAAGTACGATAAGGCCTACGAATCTTCAGAGAAGTACAAGGAGGGCAAGTTTATTCTTGAAGCTGAGCTGCTATGTAATGTTACTTGAGGCCTGGCTGCTAAGGCACCTCCCAGCGTGCTCGTTGGCTGCTTTTGTCGCAGGCGTTATCTGGATATTGGATGCATGGGCGTTGACTGCATTTTTGGGTTGGCCAGACACTGCTTTCGACCATGACAAGGGCAAAGTAGAGATAGTTAAGTTTCTTAGCCATAGGATCTGAATTTCGATATGATAAACTATTCGACTAAATCCTATACTCCAAACCTGGACGCCGTTCGAACATGCAAATGATTCCAAAACTCTGGCTCAACATGATATGATGTAATATCGCAGCACAGAATGCTTCACTTAACGGTGCTCAATGGGCTCCTCGGGCAAGAGCTCCTCGACCTCTCCATCTGGGACTCTGAGGAACTCCAGAGGAGGTTGAACGATACCGTTGAACAAGAAGGTGAAGTAAACAAGCAGGGCGAAACCGACAATTTGGAGCCACTTGAAAGTCTCCCAGCCCAAGCCAAGGGAGACGATCCAGATGAACAGGGTTCTGCAAGTGTCAATAGTAGATCGAGAAGTAGCACTGACGCTTCGTGTGACGGATAAGCCAAAGAAGTTGAAGCCACTAGTAGCAATGTCAGTGTTAGTGTTTGGTTATCCATATCTGATCGACGGAATACTCACCCAATGCTGATCATGATGAGAAAACTAGAAATGAGGACCTGCTTGTTCTCGGTCATCTGGCGCCAGCCCTCGACAATGTCGAAATATCCATATTTGCCAGCTTCAGTGGAGCCGATAGTGGCATGCAGAACAAGCATAGCAAGGAGGGTAACACTGAAACCGAAGATGCCCTCCCAGCCGACCACTCTGATGGGGTCAATTGTAGATCTCTCCAGGAGATATTCCTCGAGGACGAACTGAGTGGCTGTAAAGATCTGGGCACCAGCGATAAGCAAAACACCCACAATGGCTCTGGCAGCGTCTGAAAGACCTCCGTCAGTAGCCGAGTCCTCCTCGGGCTGTCCAATAGAGTTCTCAGGCTTCTCATCTGGCCAAATAGCTCCCGCTAAACCAACGACTGCGACACCCAGAACGACACCGACGAGGGAAAGCCACTGGAAGAGATGCAAGTGTCGCTTGAGGAAGACGACGCTGAAGAGGCCGACGAACAAGACGAGAGCACCTCGTGTCATTTGGTAGATGGATGCAGCAACCATGAGAAGTCCAGCATTCATGAGCGTGGTACCGCAGATGTCGCAAATAGCGGGCAGAGCAAGCAAGGTGACTCGGTATCCCCTCAAGATGGATGGGCCAGTGTGAAGGAGCTTAGTGCGATCATCGGCTTGGGGCGCAGCTTCAGCATCGCCATTTTCCTCGGTATGAACAGCTTGATAGCCTCGGTCTTCTGGTGCAGAACCCTTGAACCGTCGCCAGAGAGCCATGAGGCCAACAACCAGCCAGCAGCCCATCTCGCCGATGAACATCTGGGCGGTTTGGAGAACCGGCTGGTTGAAGAAAGCGCGCTTCCTTGGATTGTCATCGGGGCCACAGTTTCGAACGCATTGGTTGTCCTATGGGGAGGTGAGTCAGCTACAGCTCTGCGAGCATGGCGGAACAGCGGATGCGCAGCGCATGTCGTCATACCTGATACTTGGTCAACAAGGTGTTGCAAACACCTGTGAGCAGCATCATGGCTACGAGAAATGGGATGAGGCTTCTAGACGCCATGTTGAAGAGATGGCCGATTAGCGGCGGCCAAACTTCAGTGGTTGTTGATGTTATTCCAAGAGTGAATGTGGAAGATGGGGGATGAGATGGCTAAGAAGGTCAGCAAGAACTGATAAGAACAAAGAACTGATAAGCTCCAACCTGAGGTAAAAGGCGGAGTAGAGAGGTACGTAGCTGTCGTACGGAGGGATGCAAATGCAGGGTTCAGACACTTGACCTGAATGCGGAGTCGTTGCCTCACTAGATGCATGCACTACCTGCATTAGCCCTTAGATCCATCTCCGGTGCCTCACGTCTCCTCTTGTGAGTGCCACGCGTTACGCGTTACCTCGAGGTACATGCTCGAGCCAAGTCGATGTACCTTTGATTTCTTGGTGGAGAACCGGGTTTAGTTTATGTGGGACAAGCGAGATCCCAGCCACCAGACTTCTCAGAGGTGGCATGTGCATAATTATGGTCGTATCACAATTCACAAAGCTGTTATCGGCTCTTCATTCCCTGCTCAGATCAATTGCCATCAACTCCAGCCTCCCACCCACATCACATTGGCAAGAGCTTCTGTATATATCCAATTTCGACAGGTAACACGAGTTTGAGTGTCTCGGCGCTGGGTCAAATGATGGCAATCTCTAGAGATCAGAGTCAGCGTTTTCGGTCACCTGCCGAGACGGCAGACAAGTCACTTGATCGATGCCACGTTCAAACACCACATCCAACAAGGTCTAGTGTAAATAGTGGATGATGTACTTCGAATTATGCATTGGTGGTTGAAATTAACAACTTCTCGACCCTATCGCCCTTTTAATACCCAACTTGGAGAAAAGAGAACAAAGGCTTGTCTTATTGTCATCCAACAACACCTCATGAGTACGTCTTCATCAGACCTAGTCCAAACTTAGCCAACCCGACCATGACACTTGTTAGTGTTGATGAAATTTGGTACCAGTATTCATCAGTCCCATCACATTCAGTACAAGACACACTTATGGCCGTTACTTGTTTTAGTGCTATTGAGTGCTGGTCCTCCAAAGGACACAAAAGGAGCGTAGATACACCTCGATCTAAAGTACAATACATGAAATTGATCTCAAAATTGAGCCTTGCTTTGCAATATGTCCAAAGATGGACTGGAAACATCTGAATCCCTGAAAACTCCCAGAGTTCAGAAGTGAGAGCCAGTGCTATTGCTCATGGCTGGGAATTATGGACTGGACTAGCCAGGAAATGCCAAAACTCCCCAAACACCTCATACCCGCTGTTAAGCTTACCACGTGAACGCCTCCTCGATGAAATCGATGTGGGATCGGTCCTGGCGGTTTCGGACAGCCAGGCGAACCTCGTCACTAAGAGCACCAGGGCCACAGACTGTAACAGCCATGGCACCAATCTGGTGCTCTTGCTCCATACCCAAGAGAGTGTTGATGTTGGGTCGTCCAGGGAACATCTGGACAGTTGACGAGGGGCTGTGGATTTCCTTGGTGGAGCGAGGCTGGCTGACAAAGAGCATGATTCGGAGAACATCCCTTCTCTTGTCCATGCCCAAGATCTCAGTCATCCAGGGGCGGATCCACTCCAGATGCTCGGGAGTCTGAATGGTCCAGACTAACAGGATCCTTCGAGTTGCGACAGTACCCTCGGAGTAGCCCTCAACAAGATGCTTGATATAGGGGACGGGGTGAGTGATGCCGACACCTCCAGCGAAGAGAACCACAGTGCCGTAAGAGTCGAAAGAGTGGTGTCCACCATAAGGGCCCTCGGCGAAGCAGCTTGTCTCGAAACGACCTCCAGGGGCAGCGACTGCCTTCTTGTAGAGGCTGTCAGTCATGCCGGTTCTGCCTCGGATGACGAAAGAAACCCGTTGTTGTTGCATAGCCAAAAGATCTTGGTTAGTAGTGGCTAATCGGTCGCTCTTAACATCCTCGACGCCATCGTACCAGGCGACGGAGAAGGGGTGTGATTGCCAGTAGCTGATGGCGGGCATGTAGAGGTAGGCGTGTTGTCCAGGGGCGGCATTCCATGGGCGAGCCAGAGTCATGGTCAATCGGACGGCATTTCCAGGGAGGGCTTCGACAATGGTTCGGGAGCGCGAACCTCCCACGTGGGAGCGAACGACACGCCAAATGCGATAGGTGCGGTCGAAACTCCAGAGAGCGATTACGCCATAAACGTAGCAGAGCCACTTGAACAGACCAGGGGATGCGGACAAGTGATAGTACAATCCCACGACGGCGGCGGTGGCAGCGAGGATGTGGAGAGCTTTGAAGACCTCATAGAAGGCATGGCGAAGAGGACTAGAAGCCTGGATGCCGAGGAAGACAAAGGAGCATGTGGCCTAGGAGGCGTAAGTAAATCTTCATGAACGCGATTAACGTTAAAAAATATCTCTAAAGTAACTTACAACAAAGCCGGGAAGGATAAAGTTGCCCGCAGGAGGGGTGAAGACCCAGCCGTTCTTACCATAGTGGGCAAGGGTATGAGCGAGAGCCTCAAGAATGACAATACGGCCAAACCAACGGTGAATCAGGTTGTAGGTGTCAAAGGAGATGTTCAAGAGGGGGATGAGAGGGTTGTTTCGTCCAGCCAGAAGGAAGAGAGGGACCTGAAATGGAAATAAGGTTAGTGGCATATACTAGTAAGATTTGGAACGACCCAGTGCAATGCAATGCAATTCAATGCAATTCAATGCAATTCAATGCAATTCAATTCAATTCATACCATGTTAACAGTGGAGAGGACACCAGTGCGGTTGCGAATGACACCGCAGGCGGTGGCCATATCAGCGGAATAATCGATGTCGATAACACACCAGACGACATTGGAAACGAAGTAGGACACGAGGAAAAGCAGTTGGAAACGGGTGGGTAGAGTTCCAACGTTGATGGCCTTGCTTAGCTGGATTTCGCGGTTGTGGCGCTTGCTGAAGACGGGAGCGTAAAGAAGGTGGCGCTTCAGGGCCGCAAACTTCTGGTTGGGGATAGCGAAGTAGCGCTGCTTGTCGTTGTTCAAGCAAGAAACATGTCGAGTAAGTCGGATAATTCGCTCGCAGACCTTCCAGACGATAACAGCAGCAGAGACAGCACCACAGACGATCATGAGGTACTTGGAGAGGTTTCCGTTGGTGGTTTCGGCGATTTCTTTAGCGAGTTGCTGCTCGGGTGTGAGCTCGTAACCGCCTCGCGGTAGCAGTGAGTTTCCGGCACTCATTGCGACTGAAGAAAGAAGGGAATGACGGAGAGCAAAAACAATGAGATCGAGGTGTCGAAGTAAAAAGTTGGAAAAGCTAAAGAAAATAAAAACCTCCCCTGGAGGAATCGAGTGGAATGGTCCAAGAAGCGGCGGCGAAGAGAAAAAGAAGAGAGAAGGAGAGAGGGCGCTGTCGACAGTGATGGGGTCAAGGGACCGTAAAGTAGCCGCAGCACTAACAACACCAGCAGCAGACGGTGAATAAATGAATGAAGGGACGAGAGAGCGTGTGTGTCTGGATGGAAACCAGCTCCGAAACAAACAATTCCCACGCCTTCTTTAGGAATGAACTGAAGACGTCAAGGTTAACGAAACAAGACAAGGCAAGGAAGAGTTTTGAAAAAACGGTTGCGGAGGCCAAGGGAGGGATAGTATTCAGAGTGAGCAGGGGGTATTTTGCGAGATAAATTGGGCCTCTACTAAATTCCCCAGCAATCATGGCCCAAGCAGATCATATTCCAGTTCAAGGCCGCGTGTTGGCTTGTCGTAGAAACAGTGGCCATGCAGTGTCCCTTGCTCTCTCATTTGCAGCCAACTCCATCAGCTGGCTGTACCTATCCCGCTTCCTATCCCTGAGTATCCCACTGAGGGGGCCCATCTGCCAGTGGCCAGCCAGCTGCAGCACTACGACAGTGACCGAGTTACAGCTGGGGCCAGCCGCGAGACCACTAAGCCTAGCCTCTAGTCTCAGGGGCATCGAGTTTCAAGATATTCATTGAACCATTCAAGATTGCCTGATCTAGCCGCGTCATTGGGCGAACCTATACAATCTAGGAACCCCCCGGCGGCTCCTAGCGAACTGGAGAGGACTGGCCCAGTCAGCGTCTGTGTTGCAATGGCGCGGGACGCGATGCATTGAACAGGGGAGATGACTGTGGCGCTGGCTCCGAGTGGCGGAAGGATATCTGATATCCTAGCACCGCGGGGCACAACTGGGATTCTGAAACAAGGGCTTTCCCAGCTTCTGGGTAATCAGTTTCTTGGCTGCTCGAGTACAGCGACTGTTAGGGGAATATGATCTTACTAAAACTTCAGCGCCCCGCCAATTTTAAACTCTCTTTTAGTACTTTTACGATAAATACTTTAATTTTGGAAGTTTTTCATCTCTCATACTCTACGTATTTGTAGCCCTTGTAAGGACGGTCGCGGCCTAGTTCTAACTAAACACGATTCAGCGGCAATGCAATACATAGCTGTGCTGCATAGTAAAACTATGGACCATCGTCCGTTTGCTGATCAAGTTTCCAGAGATTGTTCTCAACCGAACCCAGCCTGACCCAGCAATGACATCGAATGGCGGTTTCAAGTGCCTCATACCCCACCATGACCGATATTATCGTAACCGTTTCCGTGGCCTCTGAGAGGCGGAGGATTATTCTCCAGTCAAAGCCTGAGACGAGCACTGAGACGAATTCATTACATGTGCATACGTATGATCCCTGGCTAGAGAAGGCAAGAAAACTCAGGACCTTGACACTTAGCGATAAAAACATTAAGGTAAATCTAGCCTAAGCTTGGGGGACTCTTTGCGAAGTTTATTTTGACACCCTATATCAAGGTCCGATACTTTCTTGCCCCCCCCCCCCCCCCCCGAAAACAAAAAAGCAAAACAAAAGATAAGGTGTAAATCAAAACTCTATCAGAGTGATTGCGTATTAGCCCTGCATCCTTACTTAGTACGGTCTCTGTGAAGCTCAAAGTGTACTGAGTTCGTCGTCCATATCGTCCTCTCCAGGCTCTGTCAATGATGTCCCTACAGCGACTCTGTCAGGCCTCTTTTCCTGCCAGGTCCTTGCAATATCCAAGCGCTTGACTCTCTTCAACGTCTTGATGTTTCCGCTACTGCTTCTGCCACTGCCGTTAATACCATGTGTTCGCCCCAATGTTTTCCTGGGGCTGTAGTCCATCATCTGTGCACACTCGCCAAGCTCATCTCCGCTGTCTTGCTCTTCGTCAATATCCGTAATGCTGGTTGCTCTCGTATCATTCTTATCCTCCCTGTCGTCCGTATCATCATGATTGCCAGCATCCTTGTCACTTCCTACCGAGCTATGTTGGTCGTTTCTGCGCCTGAGATTGCGGCCCGTCTTCCCACTCAGGCCCGTCGTCCGGGCTCGACTATCTGGTCGACGATCTGTGCCTGTTCTGTAGCTCGTTCCGCCTCGACTTTGGTTTTGCTGTC
The DNA here is from genome assembly GCF_900079805.1 of Fusarium fujikuroi IMI 58289. Lineage (NCBI taxonomy): Eukaryota > Fungi > Ascomycota > Sordariomycetes > Hypocreales > Nectriaceae > Fusarium > Fusarium fujikuroi. The sequence continues at coordinate 1,891,664 of NC_036628.1, read as the reverse complement.
TCAGCTCGCTTCCTCGTTCCTTGACGGGGCTGGGGAGAACCCATTCGCCAATCCCTTCCTCCCACTTCCAGCCCGAGAACATCGTGCTTGTTTCGACGATTCCCTTGCCAGCAGTGGGAAATCTTTCAGCAAAAGCAATATCTCGGAGGTCCTTCGTTTTCTGTGCCAAAACAAACGCCCCGTCAGACACCAGACCTTCTTGAAACCAATTAGGCAGCCTCAGTTCACTTAAACGTGTACGAATCTCAGACAAGACGTCGTGGCAAGCCAGGCCACATGCTTGTCCCCGGTATTGTGCAACAGAGCAAGCCAGCAAAAGAGTTTGTCGATACTGAGGTTTACTTGGGGAACCGTTTCTTGCTGTCAACGGTTTCACGCATTCGTAAATCGCCAGATTCCTCGCTGATAAACTGCCCACTTTCCCGTCGATCAAACTCGTGGCCAAGAATCGGGCTAAAACGAGTGTCAAAAATCCGCTGCTTCGAAACGCCCCACGACGGGTTCGTTGCTGTGTGACGCACATTTCGAGTGTGAATATTAGTCGCCGAATGGCGTGAGCTTTCCAAGGCTCTTCATCACTCATATCAACACCCAATGTCCATATCGCTGCCGTCATTGCGGCCAGAACCCTGGTCAGTGTCTGATCCTCTGTAGGTTGTTCTGTCTCCTTCGCTTTATCACTGTCCAACAGAAGCTGGTCCAGAGCCTTACACAGAAACTCAACGACTGAGGGGACAGGTTTTTTGGAATGTAGCAGGATTTCAATCCCTCGCATCCATACTGACTGAAACGCCCGTGACGTCAGCCAGGTCAGAGATAACTTCTTGGTGTTGATAAGGTTCGAGAGACAGTCCCATGATGGGCCGATTGTGCCCCGACCTTGCAAGCTTTTTACTATAACGCCCAGAGGCTGGACCGTACTGCTCTCGATCAAGGTGCTTGACGTACCACGAGGGGCTACCAAAGGAAGTCTCAGGCTTGAGACAAGTCTCGCGGCTTCTGTCTTGCAGTCGAGACTGAGACAGAGATCAGCCAACAGTCGTACAAACGGAGGTTCGAGGAGACCTTCTGTCACAGCAGTTGCCAGGAGACATAGAGCATGCGCACGGACGACAATTTTGAGGGGCTTCCATCCCATACTTGAAGTACCAAACTCCTCGAGTTGATCGTAGAGTTCTGCCGATGCTTTAGATGATTGCCACTTGAAAGTTTTCCCTGCCTTTGCCGCAGTCTGACGATCCCATTCTTCTATTACGGCTATCGCATCTGGTATCCTGCGAAGACACATCCCTAGCAACGACTTCGGGTGTGCTGTTTGGGAGACAGGTTCTGTAGAGGTCAGAAAGCCATGCAGCCAGCTGAAAATGGCATCGTATATGCGATATTCACTATCCGAGACAATCCGGCGGAGTGATTGCAATTCTGCGACCAGTGATTTTGATTCTGTAGCCGTGGGCTTTGAGCTTGTGGGTGAAGTCTCAGGGGTCAAATTGCCGCATCTGAACTTGCGCATGACTGGCGTCGTGAACCCGAGTCGCCCAGCCCCTGGAGGACTACGATCAATCTTCATGGTGCCGAGAGTGCGAAATGCACGCGGCGGTGTCGACACAGGCGAAGTCATTGGCTTTGACTGAGATGTTGTTACTCGGCGTACTCCATATGTGTGCCGCACTCGCTTCGACAATTTCGTTGTTTCATTCTCCGTGTTCGTCCGCTTCGTGCGAGTTGTTGTTGTCGTTGGTTGCCGGGCCTTATCAACTAGTTTTCTTAAAGCAACTAGACGACACTGAAGTTGCCGTAGTAGGCGCTGGCATCTTGCTGCGGTCCAAGGCTGTATATCTTGTTGGCGGTTGCTGTGATATCCTTTTATTAAACGGTGGGCTGACGGGGATGGGCGATCAGCCATGATAGATGCATTCGGGTGATATCGAAGCAGCTGAATTGATACTAGAGCAATAGCAAAGCAACAAGAAGAATATTAGATGCCCAAGAGAGTATTGACGATTGGATCAATAAGAAGAAGAAAGAATTGGAAATAGTTGAGGACAAAGAAGATGTTATGTTATGTTGTGTTGTGTTGTGTTAGGTAAAGTACCTAGGGAGCATAAAGAGATCGGCCAATATTTACATCCATCTACTTTCGGTCTAGCGTTGCCGCCAATCACTCTGGGGTCGACCGGCTTCGGGGCCCTAACATTCTCTACTCGGGCTATACCTTGTTTAACCGTTCAAGGCATCGGAGGGCTAAAGTACCGTCACTGTCGCGTGTTCAGCACCGGATACTTCCAGTGTCCGGACCCAATGCAATGCCGGGCCATTGCCGCCGCACCCACCACAACTCGAGCATTAACCGTCCAATTTTTTTCTTCGTCCCCTCCGCTCCGCCACTACCTTACTCCCACCTTCTTTCGACCAACGTCGTTCAATTGATTGTCTTAGTCTTCCAGTGCATATCCCATGCCTGGTTTCCTCCCTCATTACCTATTCTTCTTTTGCTAAACACTCCATCTTGGCAATATGGCTGAGGAAACCACTCCTCCCGCTCAGGCGCCTGGTATGTATAATTTTTGTGCGAAGCTAGACCGCCCTTGTCGAATGCTCGCTTGTAAAGTCCGGGGTCTCAACAGCCTCAATTTGGCCACTGACGGAGCTATCATATAGCTTTTGCTTTGGCTGTACTGGTCCTACTTGCTCTTGGTATTGGATTATCTATACTGAACCGAGCTAACATGTCTCACAGCTGCTGCGTCCGAGGAGCCCGAGACCAACATGGAGGCCGAAGCTCAAGACGTTGACGTTGACGCTGGCGCTGAAGGTAGCTAAAATTATCCCTCCAATTAGCGATATAGACGACATGGATATCTAACGGTTCAAAGCGTTAATAAACCTTACTATCGTCTTGCCCGACGCCAATGCTAGCAAGATGCAGATTATGGTCCGTCATTGACTTACACCGAAGCCCTGCAAAATCTCAAGCTCACAAAAAAAAAATGTCCAGGTCTCTTCTCAAGAACAGGTTCACGAGATTCGACAGTCCATCATTGACCTTCCCTCCGCATTCCAGTACACTTGCTTCCACCTCGAGTTTAACGGCGAGAAGATCAACGACTTCATTCCCCTCTCTGAAATTCCTGACCTCGGCACTACTCCTGAATTCCATGTTGTTGAGGACCCATATACCGAGAAGGAAGCTCGCATCCACTTTGTCCGCATTCGAGAGCTTATCGGTGCCTCTGGAGACCGATGCGACACGGCCCAGGGCCTTCTTCCGGGACTGTCTCTCTTCGAAACTGTCGCCACAGAGGCCGTCAGCAACAACGAGTCGACTGAGGAGTCACCCATTCAGAACTACGATTTCCAGGCTGTACCCTCTCTAACCGAGTTGGTCCCTCCTCCCTCTGAGCCCGCTCCCAAGACAGTGAAGCAGATCTCCTTGTCTTCCTGGAATCCTCCTCCTCCTCACCTCCGACAGCGTGGCCACTTGCTCTACTTGGTTGTCTCCACCAACGAAGGCGAGCAATATCAGATCACCTCTCACGTTTCGGGCTTCTTCGTCAACAAGTCATCCAACGCCAAATTCGATCCCTTCCCTCGTCCGGCACCCAAAGGGCAGTCAGCTCACTCTTTGCTGAGCCTGATCGAGCTGGTCTCTGCGTCCTTCGCCGAGTCCTTCGCAAAACTCCAGGACTACAACAACCAACGCGACCCTCTCGCCACTTTCCAAATCACCAACGCTATTCCCGCTGCTCCTTGGGTGGTTCCCTCTCCTAACTCGACACTTTGCACACATCTTCCTGATCCTGCACGATCTCAGGAGACCTACCTCCTTAATGGTGTCGAGAACACCGACACTCTGCGGGACTGGAATGAAGAGTTCCAGTCAGCGAAGGAACTTCCTCGCGAGACTGTTCAGGATCGTGTCTTCCGAGAACGACTTATTTCTAAGCTCTTTGCCGATTATAATGAGGCGGCTACTCGAGGCGCCGTCATGGTCGCACGGGGTGACATTGCTCCTTTGAACCCCACAGAATGCAGAGATGCTCAAATATTTGTCTATAACAACATATTCTTCTCTTTCGGTGCTGACGGTGTTGGTACATTCACTTCCGAGGGTGGTGATGAGGCGGCTCGTGTCGCTACTGGTAAAGATGTCGCTGGTGTGAAGCTCGTCAACCAATTGGATATTGAGGGACTTTTCACTCCTGCCACCGTGGTTGTTGACTACCTTGGCAAGCGAATTGTTGGTCAGAGCATTGTTCCCGGTATTTTCAAGCAGCGCGAACCTGGTGAGAACCAGATCGACTACGGTGCTGTGGACGGCAAGGACATCGTCGCCGCTGATGAGAGGTTCGCTCCCGGCTTTGCTCAGTTGTCCAAGGCTCTGAAGGTCAAGAAGCATCCTGTTTGGGACAAGGAGGGCAAGCGATTTGACTTGGAGGCCAGTGTGGAGACCAAGGGTCTGTTGGGTACAGACGCCCGCAAGTATGTCTTGGATCTATACCGTATCAGCCCCCTCGACATTGCCTGGCTGGATGAAGATGGCCTTCCTGAGGATGGCGATGCCTACCCTCACCGCATGACGGTCCTCCGACCGGAGCTTGTCGACTCATTCTCGCGATACAAGCTGAAGCAGTGGGTAGATAAAGAGGTTGCCCGTCGAGCTGAGCAAAAGAAAGAGAAGGAGGGGGAGACCAAGGCTACAGAGGGTGACGCCAAGGGTGAAGAGGGCGAGGGCGAGGGTGAAGCCTCCAAGGAAGAGGATAACCAGCCCAACCTATCAGACTTCAAGTTCGCCCTTAACCCTGATGCTTTCAGTGGCCAAGTTCCTCAGACTGATGAAGAGAAGGCCGAGTTTGCCGCTGATGAGGAAGAGGTTAGGGCAGCTGGAAAATATCTCCGCGAACAGGTTATCCCTGACCTGCTCAAGGATCTTTCCGAGTCCGAGATCAGCTTCCCCATGGATGGCCAGTCATTGAGCCGACTTCTACACAAGCGCGGTATCAACGTCAGATACCTCGGTAAGGTTGCTGAGCTCTCTAGTGATGGCCGACTCCGATGCTTGCGCGACATTTGCGTCCAGGATATGGTTGCCCGAGCCTTCAAGCATATTTCTGCTGTTTACCTCCGACACCTACCAGTCCCTGCTGTTCCTGCTGCTGTTTCTCATCTCCTCAACTGTCTGCTTGGACATAGGTTCAATGGGAAGCCTATTGCTGAGCTCGATCCTTCCATCCGCAGTCTCTACACTGATGCCGACTGGTCTTTCGAGAAGGTTACACCTGAGAGTCTGCGGGAGAACATTGAGGAGCAGATCCTCCAGCGATTCCGATATGAGCTCGACGAGGAGTGGCACAACCAGGTTCGCCCTGTGCAACTTCTTCGTGAGGTGTCGTTGAAGATTGGTATTCAGCTACTAGCCAAGGACTACAGTTTCACTGCTGAGACTGCTGCTGCTGCTGCTGCTGCTGTTGCCGCCACCAATGCTGAAGCTGCTCCTGTAAAGGTCGAGAAGCCTGTTATCAACGGCCAGACCAACGGAGAAACTGGTAGCAGCAAGAAAAAAAAGAAGAGCAAGGCTCGTGAGGCTTCTCCTGTTGAGGCTGCTGCTCCAGCCAATGTGCATACTTTCAGTCCCGAAGACGTCATTGACCTCGTACCTTTAATCAAGGACTCGTGCCCTCGCAGCGCCCTCGCAGAAGAAGCGCTTGAGGCTGGCCGTATTTCTCTTCTCCAAAACCAGAAGAAACTGGGCCAGGAGCTTCTCCTGGAATCCCTTTCCCTACACGAGCAGATTTATGGTATCTTGCATCCCGAGGTCGCTCGTGTCTACAACAGCCTATCTATGCTCTACTACCAGCTCGATGAGAAGGAGGCTGCTGTTGACCTTGCTCGCAAAGCTATCATCGTCGCTGAGAGGACTGTTGGTGTCGACTCAGCCGAGACTCTCCTTAACTACCTCAACCTGAGCCTGTTCCTCCACCAGATTGGTGACAGCAAGGGTGCTCTTGTGTACTCCAAACACGCTCTCAAGATGTGGAAGGTCATTTATGGCCCTGATCATCCTGATTCTATCACAACACTCAACAATGCTGCTGTGATGCTCCAGAACCTCAAGGCTTACCACGAGTCTCGACTCTGGTTCGAGGAGTCACTGCGCGTATGCGAGTCTGTTTTCGGCAAGCAATCGATCAACTCTGCAACTCTCCTCTTCCAGCTGGCTCAGGCTCTTGCTCTAGATCGTGACTCAAAGGGAGCTGTTACTCGCATGCGAGAGTCTTATAACGTCTTCCTTGCTGAACTTGGACCTGAGGACAAGAACACCAAGGAGGCCGAGAGCTGGTTGGAGCAGCTCACCCAGAATGCTGTCAACATTGCCAAGCATGCTAAGGACGTTGCTGCTCGAAGACTTCGAACGGGTGTTCGGTTTACCACCAATCCCTCAAGCTTGGCGGCTTCCAATGCTACTGCCCCCGGCCGCACGGGACCTGGTTCACAAGTTGACTCCCGCAGCATTGATGAGCTTATCAAGTTCATCGAGGGTGGTGAACATCAGCAGACCAAGAAGCGAACTGGCCGTGGAAACCCTAAGAGGCGAGGCCAAGCTGGAGCGCGATAGGCTGACAATTTAACGACATTCTTTATGATGCTATTATGTGGTCGAGTTTCTAACTCACCGATGTGTAAAAGTAAACGGTGAAACAAAAAGCATGGGAATTCCATTATGAATCGTGTGGGAGCTGGGTGGCTTGGTCACGAAAAAAATCCCTTGCATTGGTTGGGTTTGGTAAGGTTGGCGGCACGGTGGCGCGATCACACATATTTGCATCAAAAGTCGCGTTCTCAACATTTGTATATATCCAAGGCTCTGTTCCAGGCCATTGGCCTGATGATCTTCACTCTTATATAACATATTCACACTTGGAGCTCTTGAGTCTATCTGTCGAGCGAGAATTCCCCAGTGGTGCGGAAAGGTCTATAAGATCGAATGAATCGTTGAGCTGACCGTTCAGTCACGCAGGCACCCAAGTCGAGGAGAGAGGCTTTTTTTTTTTTCGTTGGCTCGTTGCATTCATAAGTGCCGTCAAAATCCTTGGTCGACAGCATCATGTACTCAGAAGTTTAGTACATATCATGGCTCCGTGACTTATCCCCCTTGAAATAAAAACGCCAGTGCAGAAAAGAAGCCTAAGTACGGCCTTGCAAGATAGAAGCCCCGCCGCCGACTGGTGCATGATACGCACCGATACTCTGAAACCCCCTAGGTAACTATGTTAGCTCAGTCTCAAGTGAGTCATGGGGAAAACAAACTTTGTTAAATCAAAGCCGTGCTCTTCTTCGGCCTCTGCCGGTTGAGCAATAGGCTGTGGACTTGACTTTTGAGGTCGAGAAGGACTGCTAAGAGGCGACTTGTCTCCCCTTGGCGGACTGCTACTCTGCGGGGGGAGAACACCTCCAGCTTTGGTAGGACTGACATCGTAGCCACCAAGAGGTTTCAATGGTGTGCTACCTATGTCTGCGTATTTCCAAAAAGGGGCAGGTGAGCTGGTGGGCATGTGTTGACTTGGTCTCTGTGCTGTGCTTGGAGGAGCAAGCTTCGGGTGCATCCTGGGCGGTGCTGGGGTGACGAATGAGCCTCCGTCCTCCTGGTATGAAGATGTGAGCGTGGGTGACTGAGGGTTGTACACTGAAAACGATGAGTCTCTCGCTGGCGTCTTCCTAGGACGCGGTAATGGGCTACCATCAATCATCATGGTCGCGTTTCTACCAAAGGATCGATCAGGGGTGGACTGGGGAATTAGCAGAGAGGAACCAGGTGGCTGTGGTGATGCCGGAGGGGATGCCCTTCGTCTGCGGGCAGAGGGAGTTTCTCTCGAGGCCATGTCTCTTGGGCCATGTGTGATGTAGGCAAGTTGGTTTGGGGATGAGGGGGCAGATGAACCACGATGACCACCACGACCAACGCGATAGGCGTTTCTTATCATCTCCTCTCTTGCTTCTGGGACAATTTGCCACTTCATTCCCTTGCCAGGCTCGTCGGTTAATCTGGCAACCTTGTCAAATGATTTGTTCAATGAAAGGTTATGACGAATTGAGTTCTGTCGAGTGTGAGTGAGTATACCGCCTAGCAAGGTATGGTGGCCGCCACGAGAACTTACCTGCCAGCCAGCAGCCTGTTGATGGCGATAGTAGGCGTATGTGTTCATGATGTAGGTGTAGATCCCGTTCAGATTCAGCTTCCCATCAGGTGCGTTCAGGATCGCCTGTGTAATCATTTGAGCATAGCTATACTGAGGCTTGATATGCTGGTTCTCATCCTGGCTCAGATCTACACCATTGGCACCAACCATGACGGCTGGCGTGCTTGCAGCCGGTGATTTGGCAGTGCTCTGGGCCGAGGGCGGCGTGCCCGGGCGTTTGTATTCCGGAGGCGCCGGTGCAATGAGGGGTTGTCGGCGCGAAGTACGAGATTGTGGTGAATGAACACTGACTCCAGCACGTTGCAAATAGATGGGATGCACAGTCAGTGGAGTTATCTCGGACGGAAGCACGAACATCATCTCGACATTTCCAATCTCGATGACTTCGCCGCTTGTGAGAGGATGAGCCTGTCCAGCCTTAACGGGCTGGCTGTCCACCTTGGCACCGTTGCGGCCTTTGACATGTAGGAACCACTTCTCGTCCTTGGAATCGAATGATATGGTTGCATGCTCTCGCGATACCATCTTGCTAGGACCCAAGTCGATATGGACGTAGGACTCATCTTCGTCGGAGCCCGCGGTCTGAGAGTTATGTGACGTCTCAGGAGCTCGGCCTATGTTAACGTTGAGCTTGGTGATATAAAAGGTCCAGTCCTGGGCAGCCACTTTGGCGTAGGCTTTCACACCATCGCCCTTGGCCTCGTGTATGACATTTGCGTGATCCTTGCTGGCCTGGACTTCCTGACTTCTGAGATGCTGTGTGATTTGCGACACGAGTTGATCGTCGTTGGGCGCGGGGGGGTCTTCATCTTCCTGGACCTGCTCGGGAAGATCAATGTCAGCTGCCGCGGGCAATGGAACGAACGACAGACAAGATAACGGACCTTCTTACGGCGCTTTGCAGGGCGACTGGGGGAGGAATCTTCAACGTCGCCTGGTGATATATCTGCGTTGGACGTCACGGCTTTACGCGGTTCGCGACGAGCCCTAGAGGCTCTCTTTGCCGACGGTGGCATGGCGGGCAAGCAGCTGTGCACTCCTACGCTGCAACGACGAAACGAAAGATGGCAAGGTCGAAGGTTTGTCGTGATCTAGAGATCGCAGGGCAGGGCGTGTTTTTGGTGCCCTCGAGGACTGACGCGGGCATACGAAATAATCAGGTCAAGTGAAGTCGTGTCGTCAATCAATGAATGTATCGTCTACTAGTGCAGCAAATAAATGCCCTGCCCTTTAAAGTTGGTACCGCGTTCGCGTTAGGATTGACCTAGGTCTAGTAGTTAGTGTCATAAAGTGGCAGGGCCCATGACAGGGCTGCGATGCGCTGCGCTGTGGGCTGGGCTTGTGGGCTGGGCTGGCCTTGGCTGGGATGCGGTGCTGGCTGGGTGTGGGTGTACCGATTCGTGCATATTCGAGCCCCGTTGAGTGAATCAGAGGCGCCAGAATCAGCAGACAAGGGGCTGACAGTGCTGTAAGGGGGCATCAGTGATCACTAGCGTGTGTGAGCGTCATTGGGAAACAAGGCGAATAGATGGATTTAATGGATTGGCATGATCGGTGGAAGAGGAAGAAAAGTGAAGATGATTTTTCTTTTCTTAATTCTTCATAATGGGACTGAAGTCTGAAAGAGAGATAGTATTATTAGTATACCTATCTATATCTATATCTTTTATCCCCCCTTTCCCTTATAAGGAAGTAGAGTTTAGTGGCTTGACTTGCATCTTGCACAGAAAAGAATTCTAGTTACTTCCATTACTGTACCCCCTGGTCTAGTAGTAACGTCCCCCACCTAAAGACCGGCCACCCTTACAGACTGGCTACCTTATTCTTAACCTAACTACCTAATTTATATATACTTTAAATAGTTATAACTCTATTAATTTAATTCTAATTAATTTTAAATTAATACTAATTAATTTAAAATGCCTTTTTTTACTGAAAAAGATATAAATACTGCACTTTAGATAGTTATAAATAGTATATTAGTAAATAAAGTAACTAAAGCTTATAGTATTAACTATTCTATACTTTAAGGTTAAATTAAAGGAAGTATAATATTAAAAGAAGCCTAAAAACCTTATTAAAAGCTCTTTAATACTTAAAAAAAGAGTTTTTAAGACTAAATTATTATTTAAGTTAATTTAAGATACTCTATATTATATTAATAAGTTAAAGAGTTTATTAGTAAGATTGCTATCTATAATAGCTTTCTAAAAGGTATTAAAAAGAACTAATTATAGGGCTTTTTAAAATAAAATCCTAATATTAAGATATTAAAAGGCAAGAAAATTAACTTTAATTAATATTATAGAGCTTTTTCTAAACTAATAAAGGCATTCTTTATACTCCTTATAATACTAATAATATATTTAGTTAAATAAGGGAATAAATATAATATTAATAAAGTTAAAATAATAGAAGGAATAAAAATAAATAGTCTATTCTTTAATTATTAATTAAAGAAGTTAGTATTTATTTATTAGCTTAATTCTTATGCCTAAATTATAATTTTTAAGTATATTTTAGTAACTAAAAAGGTCTTAAGACTTATAGTTATTTTTAAGGGGAAAATAATTTAATAATAATATTTCCTTAAGAATTTAAACTTCTTAAAAGATTAAAAATTTATATATAGTAATAAGGGCTAAATAAATAATAAATTAGCATTAATTTAATTAAAAAAAGTCTTTATTTTATTAATATAGCCTAAAAAGAAAAATAAACCTTAACTTCTTATTCTTAATAGCTATAGAAGTTATATTATAGAAAATTTCCTTTAGAAATATTATAATAATAATATATATTTATTATTTCTTTTTACTTATACTTTTTATATCCTTTAGCTATTAAATATTATAGTTTTTAATCTTCTAAAAAAGGTATATTATTATTTTCTTTTAGATCTTACTTCTATCTTTAATAATAGTTATATTAATAAGATTATATTTCTATATACTTATAATAAGGCTTAAAGAGAAGCTATTATAAAGTCTAATATAATTACTGGCTTTAAAGCTACTAAACTGTAGTCTATAAACCTAATAAAGGTCCTAATAAACCTAATAGTTATAAAAATACCTTTTTCTATTATTACAGTAAATTTATTAATAAAAGAGTAAGATTTAAGTTTTCTAAAGACTTCCTATTTATCTATATAGCTTTAGTAAGCTTTAGGCCAAGTCCTAGCTTCTATAATATAAGATCTAACTATTAGGCTGCTTTTTAAGAAGATTAGCAGTTAATTAAACTATTATAACTTTAATATTAAGTAATAAAATAGAGAAATAAGTATTTTATAGTAAGAAAATAAAGAAAATTAATTAAAATAATATAAAACAGTTATTTATAACCTAAATATAAAGTTTATAAAGATTTTAATAATAAAAAAAGCTTATAAATAGATATAAAAAACTTTATAATTAAAAAGAATAGTAAATAAAATTAAGAAATTAAAACTTAAGGATTTTTATATTAATTTCTATATAAATATTTACTAACTAAAGTTTTATTTAATATAAAAAATATAGTATTATAATAATTTATTAATTAATTATAATATTAGGTTTTTAGTGTTTTAGCTGAGGTGGCCAGTTTGTGGGGGTGGCCGGTCTTTGGGTAGGGGTGTTAGATTAAGAGAATGAAATAATCGCTTATATCTAGGTAAAACCTTGGCAAGATGCCAGAAGTTAAGGGATTTAGATATAAAATTTCCCCTCTTCTAGAAGAAAGATAATATATAAGTTTTTCTAATAATTAAGAGTCTTATTTATAAGAAAAACTACTATAAGTATAATTAAAAAGGAAAGTCTAGTACTTACTAAAGATATTTAGAATAATAACTAATTAGATAATTAGGCTTAAATTTAGTAATAAGTAGATTAGCTAGTATAAGGCCCTAAAGGTTAAATTAAAAAATAAGGATTTATAGGCCTATATTAACTTAATAGCATTTAATAAGCCTATCCTTAAGGTAATTATATTTATACCCCTTAATATATTAGCAGTAAGATAGTAAAGTGCTATAGCCGCTAAAGCGATAATTACTATAGAAGTATTATCTTTATTAATATAAAAAATAGCTATATAGAAAGTTAATCTTTTTATTATTAAATTAAATAGAAATTATATTAAATATAAAATATAGACTTAATAAATACTATATCTTATAGAGAAAGATTACTAAATAGTTACTATAATAAAGGCAATATATAAGATATATTTAAAGAACTATAAAGACTTAAAGAGAAGGATATTTATTATTTAAGATTAAATACTAAATATAGTAAATAAAGGGATTATAAGGCACTATTTTTTAGAAGATAATACTTTAATAAAATAGGTTTAGTCTTTTTATAATAAATTCTCTTTAATATAAATAGAGTAAAAGCAGGAGGCTTATTAAGTATATAGAGAAGTCTTAATAAAACCTATATACTAAAAATATATAACCTATAAAGAAATAAGTAACTAGCTTAAGTAATAAAGGACCTTAATTAATAAAGCCTAAAATATAGGCCTATAAGAGGCTAAAAAGGCAGATTAGTAGTTTTCTAATCTTATTATAGCTTTAAGGTTAACCCTACTAGAATTATAGATAAATACCTATAATATTACCTAAATAAATTATATTTAGTTTAATACCCTATCTATTAATATAATAGTAGTAGATATTTAGCTAGTATTAATATTACTACTAGATATATAGAGAGTTAAAGTAAGCTATAAAGCCTTTTTAGTTAAATAAGAGGAAGAGGCTAGAGAAGATTAAAATACCTTAAGGAAGCCTAAATAAAAGGAGTAAAAAGGAAAGAAGTATTTTTATTAAGGACTTAATAAAAATAAGGCAGGAAGATATAAAGTATATAAATTAAGGTATACTTTATTAAACTATTTTTATACTTTTCTTAAAAAGGCTTATATTAGGTTTAAACTAATATAGGCTTTTACTAATTAGGTATAAAGAAAGATAGATAAAAATAAGAAAGGTATAGCTAATTAAGTTAAGAAGCTAAAACTAAAAGAATTAGCCTAACTATATTTAGTTAGCTCTATTTAGCTAAGTATAGGCCTAATAGTAACTAACTATTACCCCTTAAATAAAAGTATATTATTAGATTTAAGAGTAATTATATATATATTTAAGGATATAAAGTAAATAAAGAACCTTAAGGCAGTAGCCCTTAAGGACTTCTTTTAGTTAAAAGTAATATAGATCTTAATAGAGAGATATAGTAAAATATAAATTAAACTTAAGTTAAGTAATAGTATACTAAAAATACTATAACTTTATAATATAGCCTTATATACTATATTAGCTATAAACTTAATATTATTTATTAAGTTAAGAAAATAAAGAATTTAGTAGGATATAAGCCTAAGAAATAATTATTTATAGCATTTAAATAGAAGTAAATTTAATAAGGTTTTAAAGATTAAAAGGCAATAAGTGCTTAAATATAAGCATTTTCCTTAAGACCTAGAATTAATATAAGCTAAACTAGCAGTAAATATACTTTCTATCCCTTTAAAATGGCATATATATATAATATAGATTAAAAGAAAGCTATTAAGAGGTAATACCTTAATATAATACTTAAGGTTAGGCTATTTAGGGCTAAAGGCTTTTTAATGCCTAGCTATATCTATAAAAGGAATATAAATAAAGTTAGAGATTCTAATAGAAATATAGTAAATAACTATAGTTAACTGTAATATATATAAAGTAGTAAAAGCTTATTAATTAATATATTATACTTCTTAAGAGTTAGTTTAAATTATAAGTCTAGGAGATTAAATAGCTATAGATTTCTACTCTATACTACTAGGATATATAGGCTATAGTTTAATATAGATATTTATAGATAGAGTATTAGGGTTTACCTAAGACTATTATATAATTAATTAAATAATCTTTACTATCCTTTTAGTACTAAAAGGCTTTTTAAATATAATAGAAGTATAGTACTTTAAGAAAGTAAAGGTAATTAAATGCAATAATAAGATTATAATAACCTATCTATAAGTATATATTAAAATAGTTTAATAAAGAATATAATATAAACTATTTACTTTAAATATATAGGCTTAAAATAGTAATATAGAAAGAGTAGTTATAGTTATTATTTAGAAAAGTAAAGTAATAAGGGCAGGTATAAAAATTCTAAAATACCTCTAGCTTAAATTAATAAAGGCAGCTACCTATCTTTATAACTATATACTATTAATTTAAAGATAGTATAAGTTACTATATAAAATATTCTACTTAAAGTATATAGCTAAGCAGTTAGTAAAACTAAATCTATTATACCTTAAAGTATATAGATATAAAGCATTTATATTAATAAAGGATATATAACTATAATATAATAGATTGTATTATTAAACCTCTAGAGGGTAAATTAAATATCTAGTAGGATATATATTAAGTAATTTCTATAAGATTTAGAACTTATTAAATAAAGAGGTATTTTTAATATAGGATATTATCTTTAATAAATATTAGTATTTTAATAGAAATATAATAACCCTTTAAGATAACCTATAGGCTAAAGACCTAATAGTAATAGAAAAATAAATTAAAGAATTAATCTTACTTTAATAAACTTAGCTTAATTTATAGTAAATATATCTAGTAAATAAAGAACTAAATAAAATTATTAATAAAAATATAAAATTTATAAGCCCTAAAGCCAATAACTTAATAAAGGTAAGTAAGGAATTAAAACTATATATTTAGTTTAGATTTAAGCTATTACTAATACCCTTAAAATTACCTCTATTAGGTTTCTTTTATATAATAGAAGATAATCTAAAAGTAAAAAGAGGTAGTAAGCCAGTAAGTAAAACCTTTACTAAAATATAAGTAAGAAATTATATTCTATTTAATATAGTATTTCTAGTAGGGATACTATAATATAAAATATATATAGATACCTAATAGAAGACTTAAGGTTATAAAAGTTAAGAGAGTCTAGCTAGCTTTAAGAACTTACTAGAGAGAGGGAGCTTACTTTAGCCTTTAAACCAATTTAGTATAGAAAAGCAGGAGGCCTAAAGGGATAGGATAAGCTCTATATTAGGCAAGAAAAAGGGGCTTTATATTAATATATATTAAAAGCTTTTAAAAAGGCTTTTTAGCTTATATATTAATATAAAGAGTTATTTATATTAAGATATAATCTAAAAGGCAAAAGATACTTATTTAGAGAGCTATAAACTCTTTTAATTATAGATAGAAATAGCTAAAATTATAATAAAGGGTTATTAAATACTTAAATGTTATTAGGTATATATCTATAAGTTAGATAAATATAGAAGATTCCTAAAAATTAAGGTAAGATTAGTGGTTTAAGGAGACTAATAGGTAAAGGATAGCTAAAATATATATATAGCTATACTGGCCAGAATGTCTTTTAGGGTTTTAATAGTAATTATAACTAGATTTAATTATAAGATACTTTAATATAATGCAATTAATGCATTTATATAATTAATATTAGATAAAGATATATATATAGAAATGCTAATAGGTTACTAAAAACCTAATATAGTCCTTAAGCTATAAAAGGTATTATATAGACTTTAAAGGTTATCTCTCTTATAGTAAAAACACTTTAAGAAAGGTCTATTATATATAGGATTTTATTAAGTACTTAATAAAGACTATTATTAGGTTTAAGGCAATATAGTATTTTTCTTCTATATAGATAACTATATCCTTTACTACCTAAAGAAATAAAAAAAAAGGTAAAAGATTTAATAAAGAAGTTATAAGAGATATATTATATTAAAGAAGGCAAGACCCTATAATAGTTTTTAAGTATTAAGGTTATAAGGGATAGACTAAATTATTACTTATAGCTTTCCTAAGCTATATATATTAATAAAATGCAATAATTACTTCTAGACCTCTTATTAAAATATAAAGTAATTATCTTAATAGTATAAAAAGAGTTATTACTATATATTAAATTATTAAGCTTAAAAAGTATAAATAATTACTAATAGAAAGTAAATACTATTATATATACTATAATAATAACTTACCTAAATATTGCCTTTATAGCTAGTTAATTAATAAGATTTAACTAAAACCTAAAACTATAATATTATAAGGCAGTAAATAGAGCACTATAGTATTTTACCTAAATTAAGGACTTAGCCCTTTAATTTAAAAGTAATAATAACTTTACTGTTAATAGGTTATTTATAGCCTTAAATGTAAGCTTTATTAATAATTTAGTAAACTATTAAAGCTTATAAGCCTTTACTATATAACTATTTAGAGAAGTAATAAGCTAGTAAGTAAATAAGTAAGATACTATAATAATATCTATTATAAAGGTAGAATTACTTACCTTATTATAGGCAGCTAAAAAGGCTATCTTTATAAGCCAGCTTATATCCTTATTATAAGTTAATCTAAAAGATAAAATCCTTTAGTGAGGCCCTGTTAAGCTACTAAAGGTAACTATTTAATATAATAATTTATAAACTATTTAACTAGTTAAGAAGGAATTAATTAAGTTATATATAAAGCTATAATATATATAGATTTATAATTATTAGCTAAAATAAAAAGTAGTAAATAGAATAGTAAATATAATATATACTTTATTAATTTAGCTAATAGCTAATAGCTTAATTAAGAACTTTATTAATAAGAAATTCTAAAATTTTCTTAAGTAATTAAGGCTTACTAAAATTATAGTAATTAAATAGTAAATAGAAATTATTTTAAATTAGGTTATATAATAAAATAGATGCCTAAAAGATTTAATTTAAATTTATTATTTTTAAAAAATTACTAAAGTATAGAAAGAGTAAAGCCCTAATAAATACTTATATAATTAATACTAACTATATAATAAAGACTAAAAAACTAAAAACCTCTAGTTAAATTACTTAAAGATATAGAGAGGCTTAATAGCGCCTTAATAATAAGTAGGAATAAACTGGCTAAAATAACTAATAGAAGTAATGCCAGTAAAAGTAATTAAAATATTAAGAATAAAGTTATTTAAATACTTATTAAATAGAATATAAAGAGCTAGTTTAGCTTTAAATACAGATAGAAGTTTATTATAGATCCTCTTACCTTTAATAGAGATATCTTTATAGATATTTAAGTAAAGGATTGCTAAATAAAGGCAGATTATAGTAAAGATATTATAGATATAGAGAGGCATTATAGAGGCAATTTAAGTAAATACTTCCTTAAGAGTAAGTTTAATACTATCTTAAAAATAAATTAGCTAAGAAATTAAAGAAGCCTTAATAAAAAATATATAGAAATAAGGCACTAAAGTGCCTAAAGGTCCTAAAGGGATATAATATCTTAAGACTAAATTATAATAGTTAAAGTACTATTACTACTAAAGGTAAGGTTATATATATAGTTAGTAATTACTTATTAAGCTATATTATAAGACTTAATTATAATATAGGCCTATTAAACTTAAATAAAATTAAGTTCTTTATTAATAAAATAATCCTAAAGGCACTTAATTATTAGGTAATAAGCCTAAATTACACTAAAGTACTTATAAAGAACTGGCAAAATGTTAGTAAAGACTTAATAATTAAGGTAAAGAAATATATATAAAGCTATACTTCTTTTAGTTATTAATATAAAAAATATAATACTTTAGTAAGAGGCTAGTATAGTATTAAAGAAAGAGATTGCAGTAAATATTATAAATATAGTAAAAATATAAAATCTTATTAAAAGACTAATTAATTAGCTAAACCTCTAGATTATAGATAAACTTTTAAAAAATATTTATATAGAAATTAATATAAAATATAATAATAAAATTATTAAAAATTATAATTAAAGAATTTTAAAGATAAATAAATAAGATATTAATAAAAGCTTATTAAAAATTAATAATTTTAATAAGGTAGAAAAATATAAATATTAAAATTTAATTACTAAAATAATATAAATATAAACTACTTTATAACAGTTTACTAATATCTTATTAAAGTAATATAATATAATACTTAAATCTTTAAAACTAATATATTACTATTAGAATTATTATATACTAAAGAGAGATATTAGATTAAGAGAATAAAATAATTACTTATATTTAGGTAAAACCTTGGCAAGATGCTAGAAGTTAAGGGATTTAAATATAGAATTTCCCCTTTTCTAGAAGAAAGATAATATATAAGTTTTTCTAACAGGGGGACATTAGTACTAATCTAATGTCTTGCGTGCGTCTCAGGGGAAGGCAGTATTCTGATAAGTGAATATTGTATGGTGTTTGTTTATGAAAATATAACCACCAAGCAAGCAATACGATAAATGCACATGCGTAACCTTAAGTAAGCCCAATACCGTCTCGCCCTTTACTAACTGACTGACTATCTAAATGTCTGAAAGTCTGAATGTCTCTTATTTACTGATTTATAAATAATTCAACTCTGGTTTTGTTTAGCGCTAGGGTAGGGATATTATTGCCAACCATGAATCAATAACAGGTTTTCCTTGCAGCTGTCGCTTTATCTGTGTCTAAGCGGGTATGGAACTTTAAGCACTACAATGCGTGAACAACGTGATTCAATGCTTCAGTCTCAGTCAACAAATATCATATTGCCCGTTTAATTCAGCTCAAACCCACAGATAAAAAGCCAGTAATAAGAACTCAAACCCCCCCCCCCCGGTTTAGGTACCTACCTAAGGGTGCCTCATTACTAAGCGTCTTAGCCAGGGTCCACTATTTCAACTACCTACACCCTATCCAGCTTCTGGGCCACCACCGCGTTTGTGCAGCCTCGCGGCGCCTCGTCGTAGTCAGCCAAAAGTTCTAACTCTCCTTCATTACCTAACTGACCTACCAAGTAGTAAGAAAAAACTTGGCCTCTTCATCACCCAGCGAATGCACTCGATATCCTTTACGATCCATCCCTTACCTCTCCGATCCAGCCATCCCCAATATTCGTCTCCATACCAGACACAGAGCACCCTCTTGTCCTGTTCTGTGCCTGGCCTCTCCCTTGCGCTGCTCCCACTGCCCTTGGAGAGGCTTGAAAAACCAGCGCATTCTTTTAAACACACAGCCATTTGTTGATTCGGCTATCATCCTGTCGCATTAGGATTTGCGACCCTCCCCGGCCTCGGGTTGGTGGTTATCTAACCACTGTTGTTCAGCTGCCTCCCTACCCTCCTCTTCCTCCTCCCCCCCCATTCCGACGTTTGGATACATTGAAGCTATGGCATCTGAACAGGCTTACGGCGTGACGCCCCCCATTTCCGTTCAACTCCCAACGGAAACCGAACTGCGACAATCGGACGCTCTCCTGGAAGAATTGAAGCGCCAAAAGACCTTCGAGAGTCCCGCAGAGACTGCCAAGAGGTGAATGCCAATAAATCTGTCGCGTTAGCGTGTCAAGAACTAACAAACTTGTTCCAGAGAAGAAGTCCTGGCCTCAATCCAAACCATTTGCGATGCGTTCGTCCGTCGAGTCGCCCAGGAGAAAGAACCCAAGAACGAGGTCCTCATACGAAATGCAAGGGGCAAAGTCTTCACTTACGGCAGTTATCGCCTCGGCGTCTATGGCCCCGGCTCTGATATCGACACTCTCATCGTCGCGCCGAAATACGTGACCCGCGAGGATTACTTCAAGTTCTTCCCAGATCTGCTTCTCTCGATGGCCCCCAAGGATGCCATAACTGATATGGCTGTCGTGACTGATGCTTTCGTACCCATCATCAAGTTTGAGTACTCTGGCATAAGCATTGATTTGATCTTTTCTAGGGTCATTCAGAAGCAGCTATCTCCCGATTTCAAAGACCTCAAGGACTCTGGCTTGCTGCGCGGCCTAGATGAGGCAGAGCTGCGGTCTCTGAACGGCACACGGGTAACGGACGAGATCCTCACGCTAGTCCCTGAACAGAGCACATTCAAGAATGCGTTGCGAGCCATCAAACTGTGGGCGCAACGGCGTGCTGTCTACGCCAACATCATGGGTTTCCCTGGTGGTGTTGCATGGGCCATGCTCGTCGCACGCGTTTGCCAGCTCTACCCAAGGGCTACGTTCTCGGTGATTGTTAACAAGTTCTTTTTGGTTATTAGCCAATGGCGCTGGCCGCAACCCGTTCTCCTCAAGCCCATCGAGGGTGGGCCTCTCCCTGTTCGAATCTGGAACCCCAAGGTACGTCTAGTTGCATGCGATTTTAATGCGCAGAGTGCTAATCCTGTTTCTGCAGCTCTACAAGGGTGATACCTATCATCTAATGCCCGTCATTACTCCTGCGTATCCATCCATGTGTGCCACTTTCAACATTACTCGTTCATCGATGGCGATTATAAATCGAGAACTTAAGCGGGCTCTTCAGATATCTGAGAGCATCATGGTGGGCAAGCGCCCCTGGAGCGATCTCTTTGTCAAGCATACCTTTTTCACCGCAGGGTACAAATACTACATCTCTGTTACCTCAGCAGCGAAGACAAAGGAGGCCCACACGATCTGGTCTGGTTATGTTGAGTCCAAGGTTCGAATGCTAGTGCAGAAACTTGAGCAACACCAGTCCATCGCGCTAGCCCATGCCTTCAACAAGGGCTATGAACGACAACACCGATGTCACAATCAGGAAGAGATTGAGGCTGTGCAGGAAGGGAGCCTCGATTACCTATGTAAGGAAGACACCGAGCACACTACTGCTGTCAAGATTGAGCCCGCAGTCGCAGAGCTACCAATCAAGGCTGAAAACGGAGAGAATGGCCAGCCTATCAAGCCTGAGAATGGTCAGGGCAACGAACAGGTCAAGACCGAGAACGGTGAGAATGATCACGTTGTTAAGCCTGAGCCTACAGAAGACACTGGTCCTATTACGGTCGTGCCTGTCAAACCTGAGACATCCAATGAGTCCAAACCAACAGACACTGCGACGGCAAGCGGCCCATCCGACATTTACACAACTACTCACTATATTGGCCTCGAGCTGGCTTCTGGTATGTATACCGCCTGACATGTTTTCGCGAATCCTCGGTGTTTGAGATTTCCCAGTACTGACTCAATAGGCGCCAAATCACTTGATCTTTCTTACCAGGTTGATGAGTTCAAGGAACTTTGCACCTCGTGGCAGAAATACAAGGATGATCTGAAAGATGACGTCTCTATTGGTGTTCAACATGTCCGAAAGTGAGTTCAGCAGACGCTTCCGACATGAACGCACATTGGCCTGCTGACTTTGGCCCGCACAGCTTCAACTTACCAGACGATGTATTCGACGACGGCGAGAAGAAGCCCCAGAAGAAGGCTGCAGCTAAGGGCTCAGCAAACGGCAAGAAACGGGGCCCCCCAGAGGTATTTAAGCATCACCGGGCGAATTCCCATTGCCGGCCAAGATGCGCTGTTCCAGATGGCACATCCCTCCCAGCTAGGGTTTACTAACCCTCGTATAGGAGAATCCTCCCCCAGCAAAGAGACAACAAGCTTCGATTGCTGCCGCAGGCTGAACGTGATAGCATACTTCGCATTCCACACCAAAGTTGGCTCGGGCTCGACCACAACTCAATTGTGCATCTTGCACTATATCTAAACCAAAAAAAAATATCAAGAATATCGGCAAGTCCATAAGTGGCTGGACGATTGGCATGTGGCTGATCACGTAACTAACTAACATAAGAGAAACAAAAAAGCTCGCTTTCAACCAGACTGAACTGCATCAACTACCATGGTAAGTTGGCAGTGCCAGCCTGATGTGTTAATGCATTACTGGCGGCGTTATTTGCGATTGGAAGATTGAATAATCTACATTAATAACAGCAGAAAGAGAGAGAGAGGCACATGCAGTGCGGGAAGGGCAGCTGGCTAAATCAACATGTTGTGCTTCGCAGCAACATATCTCCAAAATGGGAGTTGTCTAGTCGCCGGATCGATAACGTTGAAGACCTCCAGCAACCTCATATTATATCTGTACCTAGGAAATGGCCATGCTAGATCAATACAAACTTTTTGAGGCTCGATGAACCTCAGGAGACTTGCTCCAAACCTCTTTTTGTTTTTGTCCGGCGTATTCCTGAGATGTGAATGGTACCCGAGATTGCTCGACTTTACTGGGATTTGATGGCCAGCTCTTTCAGATGCATCAGAGGTCGTCGTCGTCATCATCACTGCCACTGAACCAGCCTTCTTGGTAGGCATCAGCCAGTTCTGCCAATCCATTACCAATATCCTCTCTTTCGTTCACTGATACAAGTCGAGCAGAGTCCGACCGCAAATTTCTGATCCGTTGCACTAATGAGCTGTTTGTGGAGAGTGTGGTATGCATGCTGGCATCAGGATGGCTACTGAGATGAGGGTAGATTTGGGGGTAGGCGTCCAGTAACGGGAATCTGAGGGATGAATCATATCTAGTCGAATATCAGTACTTAGCAAGTCACATGGTCTAGGCAGTAACGTACTTGCGCACAACAGAATTGCCTATCATGGGGCGTTCGCCAGGAGCAAGATGTCTAGGGGCGTCTTCATCAACGTTTCCAAGGGGGTCCAGGTCTCTGCAAGATCGGAGTTCGCCGAAGACATGCTTATGGGCATCCGACCTAGCAATATGATGTCGACTCCAAGTGCGCCCCATTTGGAAGAAGTCGACATTGATGCGGCTGTCTTCCGGTGAGTCCTTTTCAGATGCCAATGACATGCTGATGCTGGCCAGGGGTTGATTGCCATTGACGTTCAGACTCTCAGCCAGGTCGTCTAGAGAGCTTGGCTGCTCCGAAGAGCCTTGTACCTGACGTGTAGGTAAGGCGGCCGTTTCGATAGCTGCAGCCATGACAGCAGATGTGTGCCAGGGTGAGCGGCGATCCAACGATATGCCAGCTGACAGGTCCTCTTCGGGTAAAGCCATAGGAACAACTGTCGTTGCCTGCGTGCAAAGCTGTTCGATACTGTGAGCGACGTTGGCAAGGCGAAGTTGACGCTTTGATCTGGGAATATCAAGCAAGGGGCTCTGAAGACCCCAGGTCCATATGGTTGTCTTTGGGAATTCATCCCTCAAGGACTCGAGATATGCGGATGCATAGCCACCCCAAGCATCATCGATAGTAGTGAAGACCTGTATTCCCTGCATCCTGTCACACTCTTCTGCAAAGGGCCTGAAGTCTCGATCCACAAGATCGTGCTCCTTGTCGAGCATCGAGAAGAGCTCTGTGCCCATTGAGAAACGCTCAAAGGGCATGGTTGTCGAGTTGAGCTCAAAGTCATAGAGCTGGACCAGTGAACGTGGATGGAAGTAGACTCGTGAGAAATCGGACCAGTATCTCACATTGGAGGTTGTCAGTTGTGCCGGTTCAGTACCTGCATCGAGGCTCTGCTGGTACTCGCTTGGATTGATGGGCGCCTGTTTGTGAACGACTGATTGACCTGACCTGAGAGGGCGTTAGTTAGCATGGTGTTGACCGATAGGATGATTAATAGGAGTTCCTACCATAATTCCGCAGGATCTGGTTCGGCTCCAGCTTCATACAGTGCATTAATCTTGCGTAGAGAGCCAAAACCGCCTTTGAGATCGTATATGACTGTTCGTGGGAGAAATGTTTCTGAGCCGTCAGCACCTAGACCGGCCCGCCAATGAACATTGTGATCTATAGGTGACTTTTCGTCGGCTGAGTATGTAAAGTATGACTCCTATACTATGGTGAGTGATTGCGTTGTGTGCATAGGCTGTAATACTAATGTTACCTGGGCATTCCAGAAGTGAGTAGCCGTATAGTTACTCAGCTGACCGAGCTGAAGACTGATGATTTCACGCATTTGGGGACCGTGATCCTATACAGACTTTTGTGTGTCTTCTGTGTGCATTACATATAATAAAATCTGATGCAGTCAAAGACCAGGTTTGCGTCTAGGAATGTGAAATGTCAAAGTTCACATGCAAAGTCTTTCTTGATTGATAGATGAAGATATCTGCGACTACCTACCTGCACAGGTACTTACTTACCCTACAGGGATAGAGTGGTAAGGTAATTATATGTGTTGATACCCTAGGCAGCTTATCTAATCATCAATTCTGGAATTCGATAAAGTATTGGAAACGTGCATCATACTGATTGAGTGGGATATTCAAATAGGCCAGTGTATTATATCTCATTCTCGCTTGTATGTTGGTCATACACATATGTGGATGGGAGTATGTGTATGGGTGTGAGTGACTGAGTGACTGACTGTATTATGTCATTGACAAAATGGTCGCACTTGTACGTAAGTAGGTACCTGGTTATCTCCCTTGCTCTAATATCACGAGACATTTGGAGCCTTAAAATACTCATATCATAGCACACCATAACAATAACGTTTCTGCCACATCATGTCACATGAAACTGCTGCAGTTGATGCCAACGCCAATGCCGGCTTCTGGAAAGAACTCGACTCATGGAAGACACCCGTAGCTAAAGAGGTCGGTCCTACAGTCGAGGTTGGATCCAAAGCGCCCTGGTCTCAACACCTTCGCCTTCCAGACGGGAAACCTACTCTCGTGGTGTTTCTCCGTCATTGTGGATGTCCCTGTATTTTAACCCTTATCATCCCGCTTGTACCATCTGATGCTAACTGACTGTGAACTAGTCGCCGAAAAGACGTTCAGAGCTCTCGCCGACCTATCTGATAAGGTCCCAGGGGTCCATTGTGTTGCCATCTCGCACTCTTCAGAAGAAGCAACAGACAAATGGCTTCCCCTGGTCGGCGGCACCTGGAACGTCGATGTTGTGATTGATGAAGAGCGCGACTTGTATGCCAAATGGGGCCTCGGAATATCATCAACGTGGCACGCTGTTAACCCTCTCACGCTGTGGAACGTCTTCAGCCTTGGAAAGAATGAGGGCATCTGGAATCGACCAACCGAGAGTGGCTCGCGGTGGCAGACGAGCGGTGCCTTTGCTGTTGATCGCGACGGAACTATTCGCTGGGCTCATGTAGCGAGAACCGCCGATGATATGCCAGATCTCAACGCTGCCATGACTGCGCTTGGACACCCACCCCCTGAGAAGAAGCGCCATTCAAGTCATGAACACTAACTGACGAGGTTGGACTTACCTCAGTGTGCATATATAGCCCCAAAAAGGGGCTGTCAGGTGTCAGAACTAAGCACCACTGTCACCAATATGTGCTAGACGGGGGCCGTCAAAGTCCAATTAATATATGTGTGTGATATTTATAGGGTATCTTGTATCATGATATATTGCTCCAGTACACGAACAGTACTCGTACCCGCTTCTTGTCCTGGCCTTTGAACGAGAGCATAATGGTGGAGCGCAGACGATGGCGCTGGTCCGTACGTGTTTCAGCAGGCTGCAATACCATGTTTCGCCATCTAGAAAGACAAGACCATGCTCAGCCGTCCAACCTCTATGTTTCTTCTTCGTGATGCAACAACAGAACAAATCCCGTCAGACCAGCCGGTGTGCATGATCTTGGAAGCCACCAAACCAACCAGGCCAACACTGCTCACCATTTCTAGAGCAAGCATCCCTTTCTGCTTGAGACCTCCCCCCATCTCCAAGAGGCCAAGCGGATCCTGGTGTGTAGGTTGAGGAGCTTTCCGTTTCTTAGACTGCGTCTTTTTCTTGCCGTTGCCGGGGACGTGGACTAGACTCGACTGCTTCGCCACAGCGTTTGAAATGGCCCTCTCTTCCATCAGATGGTATAATCTCTCGGATTGAAGACTCTGGCGCAGGTTGTTCGCCCAGTTATAGAGCTCCAGCCGATCCCAGCTCGGGGTCCGCCTGAAGGACCTTAATCTCATGGCCCTCTCCGGAATAGATCGAGAGACTAAGGCTCCGCTCGACAAGGCATTTTGAAGCAAATTATCGCCGTGATCACGTCGCCATTGGATACATTTCACCGCTGCAGAGTGCCGTAATCGAGCGCTACCGTCCAGAGAAAAGACGTGGTCGACGAGTCGGCCCAAGTCTGTAGGCAAAAGCGGCGGGATGTATTCCGAATCCATAAGGGTACTGGCGTCCATAGTATGGTAGTCCGGCTGGGCTTCGGTAGAAACGGCGTATACACACTTGGTCTCCTCTGAGTCGTCAGGCCCTGCAAAGGAGAAGTAATCAACATCCTTATCAACCAGACTCTTCACAACTTGCTGTTTGATGTGCTTGATTTCCTCTGGTGCAAGCTCATCAACCCTAGTAAGAACTGGGATTACGTTAGTCATGCGCTGAGCGCGTTTGATGTACTCGACATCCTCTCGTACAAGGCCTGGAACTCATTAGCAAACGCGGTGGGCATACGAAACTGGATGAACTTACCGCTGTGGGGAATCAGGTAGAGCAGAGCGTCCACGACTGGCTCGCCGCCAGAGTTGACCAAGGTGAACAGATCCGAATCAGCCATGGGCTTATTCATCAGAGATGCCAAATGAGATTCGACATAATGAAGATCACGCCACGAGCCCTGAGTTATTGTTAGGATGTGATAATCTAAGGCGGGTGGTCCGGGTACGTACAGAGGCACCTGGTCGGTGGCCTGGGCTTTCAACAAAGCATACATTCCTATCAAGGACATCACCAGTGGTAGAGATCCGCCTCCGTGCTGTAACAGCGAGTTCAGAATCAGACCGCCACCATGGCTGGGGGCGCGAACTAGCATATGTTTCAGTAGCATGCACCGCACTGTGATTCTCTATCGGATCCATGTGAACGATGTGCTTGCAACGTTCTGCCAGAGTCTTAATGAGGGAAGTCTTCCCAATACCTATTGAAGTCGTTCGTTAAAACCGCCACTGATGGGTATTCTGTTGATGTGCTTACCGCATTGCCCAGCGACCATGATCTTTAGCTTGCCCAGAGATTTACCTACTTCCGAGAAAGGACGACGTCGTGGAACCATCAAGCTCGGCATGATAAGCTGAGGAACCGTGCTTTGGTTTTCTTGATTATCTGCCTGATCTGTTACGGGTAAGGAGACATCATCATGGATCAAGTCGCTATGGGCGTCGACGGAGGGACCTGCTAGGGAGTAGCTTTGCGACGAGATGCTCATGACAGAACCAGAATGCGAAAGACCGATCAGAGAGGGAGTGCTTGGCTGCGACGGTAAATTCAAGGAGTCTTTTTCGACAACAGATTCAACAGAAGAATCCTCTGAATCGTCAGACTCCGATGCGGGATACGCAGGCTTACGGCCGGTACGAGGAGGCGAACGTCGTTGACGCGGGGTTGAAGGCCGGCGCGAGTTACGACTACACTTGCGCTGATCGCTTTGCTGGCGTAGCCGCGGACGGGAGCGATCTCGGCGAGCGTCAAGGTCGGCCTCTGTGGTGATGAAACAGGCAGTAGGTACAGTCGAAGAAGGGCGTACCAAGCTGTCAGGCCGGTCTGAGGACCGAGTGTTGAGAGGATGATTCGTAGGCAAGACAGGTCTCATTGTTGTATGTGGTTGGAGGGGTCCGAGGCAGCGTGCTATGCTGTGCTGTGCTGGCTGTGCTTATACGGCGGATACAGGGGTGTTAAGGTAAGGTGCAGTTCTGATAAGGGGCAAGCTGTCTTTGTTCATATCACGGTGCCTCGTAGGAGAACAGGAGTACGTATGTATTTGCATTCGAAGGCGTAACACAGCGAGCGGCAAGCAGTAAAGATGTTAAGAAGAAACACGGGAAATGCGGGATGGATGGATTGTGTAGCTCGATGACGATTGTTTTTAAAAGTCCAAACTCAGTTGGATGATAAGGTAAGGAGGTATGGCAAAGTAGCCTCAACAAATATATCCCGTCAAATCGTCTTATTGATTCATGGGGTAAAATGCCATACTTGGTAGGTGGGGGCCCATGCACCCCCTCACCTACCAAGTGCGCGTGCGCTTAATCCATAGCACTAATAAGCCCCCGTGATGAGCTTGAGGCATGATTGACACCCGTTATAAGCACCCATACCTAGGTCCACTGTTGTAGACCAAGATCAGCCCCGTAACATCTATACTTTAGATGCCTTGTTTAACAAAAGAAATGTAAAGAATATCACTATATATTATATATCACCAATTATGCTGTTACTGGCTCGCACCTTGGTTTTTGGCCCGTGTTTCAATCAATGGCCTACTACTAGGCATCGGGTTTAATAAGTTAGTAGATCAATTTCAGACTCTCCTCCCCTAAGGTTCTGTCGATTCCTCCAACCCCTCCCTAGGAGATGGGACCGTTCCAGCAGCCTCTTCTGTTTGGGTACCTATCGACATCCCCTCCCTTTCCATCCCCCCAGGCCCCCCTCCATTCATCCAAAAAGTCACCTACCGCAAGCAAAGGGTACGACTCGAAAAGGATATTTTTTTAATTAAAAAAAAAGTGAGGTCAACCTAAAGGGCGGAACCCCCAAATACATACTCTCTATCAAGGGCAGAGTTTGTGAGTCATCAACAAAATAAACCCAAAATATCAAGAAATAGAAGCAAACAGTAGCCACTGCCCACAACCCACCCTTTACCTCCACTCGCATAATCTTTCTCTCCTACAGATTGTCGACAATCCTCACCCAAGTCGAAATCGGTGACACGCCATTATCAGCCAATACCCACGCATCCTCGTTCGCTTTTCAAACTCTACCCGCATCAGACTGATATCATCTCGTACCCTCACCTCAACCTCAACATGGACGGAAAGCGACACCCCAGCTCGTTCCAGCAGCTAGAGAAGCTCGGTGAAGGCACCTATGCCACCGTCTTCAAGGGCCGCAACAGACAGACTGGAGAGCTTGTGGCGCTCAAGGAAATCCACCTCGACTCCGAAGAGGGAACACCGTCGACTGCCATCCGAGAGATTTCGTTGATGAAGGAGCTCAAGCACGAGAATATTGTTGGGCTGCACGATGTTATACACACCGAGAACAAACTCATGCTCGTCTTTGAGTACATGGACGGCGATCTAAAGAGGTACATGGACACTCATGGTGATCGCGGCGCCCTCAAGCCTACCACCATCAAGTCCTTCATGTACCAGCTCCTCAAGGGCATCGACTTCTGTCACCAAAATCGTGTTCTTCACCGCGATCTCAAGCCCCAGAACTTGCTCATCAACAGCAAGGGCGTTTTGAAGCTCGGCGATTTCGGCCTTGCCCGCGCCTTTGGTATCCCCGTCAACACCTTCTCCAACGAGGTCGTCACCCTATGGTACCGCGCCCCCGACGTCCTCCTCGGCAGCCGAACATACAACACCAGTATCGACATCTGGTCCGCGGGCTGCATCATGGCCGAGATGTTTACCGGTCGACCTCTGTTCCCCGGAACCACAAACGAAGACCAGATCATCCGCATTTTCCGCATAATGGGAACACCAACAGAGCGTACCTGGCCCGGTATCACGCAGTTCCCCGAGTACAAGCCTACATTCCATATGTACGCCACTCAAGATCTTCGAAACATCCTCCCGGCGATCGACCCCAACGGTATCGACCTGCTGCAGCGAATGCTACAGCTTCGACCAGAGCTGAGGATCAGTGCCCACGATGCCCTTCAGCACGTTTGGTTCAACGACCTTATGATGCACCCTCAGCAGCAGGCTCTCCAGGCGCAGGCTCGCGGATACCCCCAGGCTGTTCCCACTCAAGGTTTCGAGGCGTATTAGAACTTGCCCCAGCCGCCAGTGGCGAGAGACCGAAATTTCTAGTTTTGTTGCGTCATGATCACAGCGTTTTTGAATCGAGCTGTTTCAGTAACAGCGTCTCACTGCAAACCAAAAGAAGAAAATACAGTAATATTACGTGGCGACTATTTCTCAGCACGATGGAGTTAAGGGTCAGCATGAATTAGACAGGACAGGAGAGATGTTTGATCTTGGGACAGCAGCGTATGTCGGTGTCTTGATTCGTCATTTTTTTCTTCTCTCTTTTCATTCCTGTCAACAACTGATGTTGAGTATGAGTGAGTACCTCAATTGTCAGGGGGGTTGGAGGGTTTGACCCTCCTGGTTTTAGTCTATAATCCTACGAGCGAAATGTATGACTTTAATACTCATGGGTGTTCCTTTGGCCCGTGTCTGTTGACAAGACTGCCATCGACTGGGCTCTTAAATTTTGTGCGGAGAGGATCTTTGGCCCATGTTTCCGCGAGAGCTGGTGTTTCGTCCTTTTCTGCAGGGAAGCCTGCGCGTTCTCTCAGTTTCTCGACCTCGTCTCTTACTCTCCTGGCCACTGATATTCTTAACTCCGTAGCCTCTGGGCTATTTCGGAGTAGTTCTGGGTCACCTTTGGCAACAAGCTTGCGCCATGCTGCCCGCTGCAGACCGAAGAGCTGATCAACGTCGGTCGGCTCGCCTATCACTATTTTGACCGTCTTTCCAACACGAGGCGCCCATCTGGGCCATCCTCTATCCTCGGCCATAATGTGCTGGGTACCATGGACGAACATGGGGATGAACTCTGGAGCCGGGTCAGATTCGAGGATCAGGCGAGATACACCCCACTTGAAGTAGCGCAATCCGCTTTCCGGACTTTGGTGACAACAAGCTTCTGGAAATACGTGAACCCAGGCATTTCGATAGGCTGAGTAGGCAGACGGTGCTGTAAATTGATCGACACCGTTTGTGGAGAAGAAGAGTGGTTGGGGAACCGGAGGAGGTCTTGTCGAAGCAGGGGTTGCAGAGAGAGGAGAGTCAGAGGCTGTAGACCATGAAGCTGGTGATGGGCCCGACAGCAGCTTGATGGCTTGTGTCATGGTTGGCTGGTATAGACCACCATAGGGAGAGTACCATAATCTGTGAGTGGGCAAAACCTGACCAAGACTGAAGAATGTCGAAGTGGCTCTGTGATTTATTTGAGTTGTCAGCCAATGCTCGCTCACACGCACACACACACACACACACACACACACACACACTCTCTCTCTCTCTCTCTCTCTCTCTCTCTCTCATATTTATTGATCTTCAAGACTCACTTATTCTTGAAACATATGTCATGCGCCCCAAGACCCCATCTCATGTTGACTGCGTCAAAGAAGTACCGCATTGGTAGCATGCCCCAAATAAGAGGATCGTCAAGTCTGTATGCATTATATACTGTTAGCATGGGCCGTGCGTAGTGTTGGATTGCCATGACACGACATACACTGCTACATGATTGCACACTGTGAGCAGCCCGCGCTCACGCCCTTCCCTTTTCCTACGGTCAAGAACCCCGAGAAGCCCTTGTAGGCCTGTGACCTCGAGGGTATTAAAACCGTTCATAAATACTCTTGCGAATGCGCCAACTGAGCCCATGACAGTCGCTGAGGCAATGCGCCATGGCAGACTTGGCTGCGCAGGAGGTTTAGAATCTGACATGGTAACAACAGCCTTGAGAAGATATCAGATCATCATTGTAAAAACGAGACAATATTGAAAAACGTGTATTCGTTGAATGGGAAAAGACAAGTCTTGGTAGTACCTAGACAAGTGCTTTATACGTACGTACCAAGTGTTTGATCGGAGAGAAGCGGCTCGTACCAACTTTTTTCCTGTTTGCTTACCCTGTAGAAATGACATGGTGTGCCTACTAACCTGCCTTTTAACTAAGGCATGTCTTGGGGTTGTATTGCAGCTGCCTTACGTTAGAATAAAAATTAAGTTGAGGTCTACCTCAACTTTTATTTAAACATCCATTACTTTAGATTTGTTCTTGTCGTCTGTGGTCTTTCTCAACCCCATTGAACTCATATCTACGAGCTGCAAGACGCTGCGACATAGAATACTCCTCTACCAGTTTCTACCAACGACAACAGAGCTCCTCTGAGCCAGATATTGTCATGGTGTCAGCTCACAGTACGTTTCTCATGATAGAATCACAACGGTTGCCTTACGAATTAATCAATCAATCAGGTAAACGAAACACCTCCCGTCCAGTCTTCACCTCTCACGAACGAGCCCTCGCAAAATCACACTGGTCATCTTCGTCCGCTCGCCTTCACCGCGACTCCTTCCTCCCGTTTGGCTCGTGTGGCCTGTGTCTCAACATTGCCCGCGAACCTGTCTCATGCCGACGCGGCGATATATTCTGCCGCGAATGCGCACTATCGAACATACTCACGCAGAAGAAGGAAATCAAACGCGCCCAGAAGGCGCGCGCCGCTGCTGAGGAAGAGGCCGCTAAGCAAAAAGCGCACGAGGATGAGCTGGATCGCGAGCGCGCCATCCAAGACTTTGAGTTGACGCAGGCTGGTCTCGATCGCAAGAACAAGCCAAACGTAGCCAAGACCGAAGATGAAAGGGTGGATGCGACAATCGGCGATTCGAACTCGCAAGCTTTGGTAATAGGAGGTACGAAGCGTAAGTTTGAACTCGACAAAGATGAACTGGATCGCATTGCGCGCGAAGACAAGGTCAAAGCCAGGAAAGCGCTGGAAGAGGAAAAGGCAAGAATCTCAACCCTACAGCGGTGTAGTATTCTGTGTTAACTTGGCTCCCTATCGTACAGGCTGCGAAACCACATCTCCCATCATTCTGGACTCCATCGCTTACACCAGACGCCCAATCCAGCAAACTCCCGCCAGTTGCGAAGAAAGACAAGACCGTACCAACTTGTCCAGCATCTGCATCCGACAGTCCCCACCCTATCACCATGCAGAATCTCATCACAATCAACTTCAACGAAGAGGAAACGTCAAAGGGCAAGCAGAGGACTTGCCCATCATGCTTAAAGATGCTCACAAACGCCTCCAATCCCATGATGTCCAGAGAGTGCGGTCACGTTTTGTGTCACAGTTGCGTTAAACAGTTCATGATCCCATCATCCAAAATGTCATCTTCTGAGGATGTCCAACCCCTGACCTGCTACGTCTGCGACGTACCTCTGACCTCCAAGTCACACAAGACAGATACCGGCCCTGGATCTTTGATACCTGGCTTGATAGCCCTCCAGTCAGAGGGGACAGGCTTTTCAGCTCACGGAGGAAACACCGTGGAGCGATCGAGCGTTGCTTTCCAATGTTGAGACTCTTGCGCTGAACCACATCCCATCACCTCATCCGCAGACTTCGCTGTCGCAAATAGGGCAAAAGCATCATTACCCATACACGAACAACAAACCGATGAATTACGCCCTTGGTGAGCATCGTCAATCCGTGACTGAAGAAGCTCTTTAGGAGCTCTCCCTGAAGTCCAGCGTAGAGTGCTTCCATACCCTCGTTCGTAATGATGCGAATAATGACGCCAAATATGGACTGATTGAGAAGATCAAGCATCCTCCGCAGTACATGCTTTCGCTTCGAATTTCCGCTCTGCCATTCCTCTACATCAGCGTCCGCCGTGCTCAAGGAGCTGCCCGCCATTTGCAGGCGCGTCTTGCCTGTCTGGAAAGGATATGTGATGGCAGTGGCAGTAGCTTTGCTCGAGGCGGCAATCAAAAAGGCGATCCATGCCACTGGAAAGTCCTCTTCTTCGAGGGCTGGCAAGATCCGCGCTGCCAGCCGTCGATTGACAAAGAAGGTGATGCTGGGATTCAGAGTGAGCATCAGGGTAGCCGAGTAGCCAGACCAGAGACCTAGCAATCCGCTTTCCTTTCTAATCTCGGAGAGAATCTCCAGAAGCGACTGATCACTCCCCAACATCTGCTTCCGCGTGACAACATTCGAGATGGGGGTGGTGAGAGCCCTAGCGCACCCTCCAGCGACGGCGCCC
This sequence comes from Fusarium fujikuroi IMI 58289, assembly GCF_900079805.1. Taxonomy (NCBI): domain Eukaryota; kingdom Fungi; phylum Ascomycota; class Sordariomycetes; order Hypocreales; family Nectriaceae; genus Fusarium; species Fusarium fujikuroi. Next base: position 1,857,878 of record NC_036628.1, on the reverse strand, counting down.
ACGAGAAGCTCTTCGACAATCTTGGGTTTGCGATGTCGAGGGCGTAGATAGTTGTAGAATCCAAAGAATAGAAAACTGTCCACGACCGACTTGGCCACATCCGTTCCCAGTCCACTGTACAGTGCCTTGATCCCTCCTTCGTTGGCGGGGATGCCTTTGAAAGCCGAAATGACACCATCGTAGTCGCCTGTAGAGCCTCCCGTCTTTCGTTGCGCCTTGAGTCGAGTCGTAACCAGGTCCAATGGGTACAGTGATGCTGTTGATATGGCCGTCCCTACAGAGCCAGATACGGCGTGGCCAAGGGCATTGAGAGCCTGCTGAGACGACATTGTAACAGGATCAAGATACTGAGAATGCCAATCAATGCCGTGAAACGAAGTGATGATAGCTGAAAGGCACGCGCACGTGCACGATGTGAAAGAAGAGTCTCGAGCGAGGCAACATGGATGTTGAGCCGCATGTAAGTAAAGTAAGTAGCCCTGTCTGGTATTACAAGACCGTAATAATGAGCGACGCGCGCTATCGCATTCACGACGTCATAAGCCAGCCTCGGCGCGGCCCCACCATCCTCCAGTCACCGCATGTGACCCATGTTCCGAGGCATGACGGATAGACAGGTACCTTACACTTGTACTTATTAGGTACGGAGTAGACAGGGGAGACTCATAACATTATTGTTTTTCTCATACAAAAGCAAAGCCTTCCAGATCCCGCTGTACAATACTCCTCGTCACGAAGAATAATAGTGTTTGGTATCTCCTCCAGGAATGGTCCTTTATACAATCGACATTGATGCACTTCCAGGGAACGTACGTGTGTTGGTTCTGTTTTCAACCCTTTGCCTGTTCTGCAAGACAAGTTTTCATCCTATGCCCTGCTTGAAACTGATGGTTGTCTTTGAGATGTGAATGTCGCTGTCGTCCGCCCGGCATTATTGAAACCCGTAGTAATGTCTATTTCTCCCGGAGCGTCTTCTGAAGCGGGCTGTAGCCCAGGATGGCCCTCGGGAAGCTTCTGTGCTCCAAAACCGGTGACCGAAAATATATTTGTCCTCCCACCATTGGTGGCCATTTGAAGCTGTTCGTGTAATCTTGCGAGCTGGTATTGTCGTTTTATGGGAGTAAAAGTAGGTTGTGGTATTAAAGGTTGAGGACGCCATTGTGATAGAGCACCCATCACCGCCGCTGTTTCTTCGTCGGAATCGACTGGTCCATTATTTGCTTCGTCTTCATCTTCTATCGGCGCGTTGGCGTCAAGCGCTGCCTCTGTTGGAGTCAATTGTTAGTCGTGTCCAGGCAGTGGGTGGACTAGACCAAGACTTACTCTGCTGCTTCGCTTGATTCTTCTTTTGGTACGCGGCAAGAAGCATATCGTATGGCAAAGATCTTCCTGCGACTGCGCGCTTCGCTCCCATACTGTGGCTCTTACATGTCAATGATCTTGCACATGGCTGTCCATTGGGTAACAAGACACCACACTGCCGCTCCACGTCCACAGGTCCTAGCATCAGTTTTAGTGCAAGCCCCTCAAGAGACCTGTGAACAGTATCTCACCTTTTGGCTTAGGGACCTTGGCTTTAGGCTCATCCTTCTTCTTCTTATTCTTGGGTCCTTTGTCTGGATCACCATCGGCCTTACGTTTCTTTCCCTTCTTATCGTCCTCGGGTTTCTTGCCCGCGGCCTTTTTGGCAGTCTTGCTTCCAGTTGCTTTCTTTTCAGCCGAGATACCGTCGTCGTCACTGTCGTCGTCGCCCCGCTCAACCCCATTCTCTTCGTCCTCTTTCCGTTGTTCTTCTTGTCTTGCTGCCTCCTTTGCCCTCTCTCTTGCTTCGCGAGCCTCTTTCTTTCTTTGGGCCTTCTCTTTCTTTAACCGCAAGCATTGCGCAATATGCGCCTTGGCGGCTGTTTTCAAAACGCTCTTCTTACAGTGCTTGCATTGTTGCAGGTCGGGGCTATCTTCGAGGGGTCGTCCTGTCGCAAAGGTTTCGCGCGAAGTTTCGTCGAGTTCGTTTACAACAGGACCTGGTGAGGGCGCACCCACAGGCAAGGCGCCATTCTTCTTCTTATCTTGGAAACATTAGCGGCTTCGCCAAGCTTGTATAGGATGACCTCATTACATACTGTTACTCTCAATTACACTACCATCCATCCAGTTTCCAGGTTTGCTGTGTTTTGGCGCTGGCTTCTTGAGCTTGATCTTTCCGTTCTTGTTCTTGGATGCGACTTTGATCGTGCCGTCATCGCCTGCAAGCTGGGTGTTAGTCTAATGCAGTCGCGCATGATTAAAGTCGCGTTACCTTTTCGGGCATCCGTACCCATGATGGTTGAAGTCGGCGGCTGATGTAGTTGCTGTTGTAGTGAGACAGCCTCCTTCGTATCGATGATGAACTTTGCTTTGATGAATCGCGGATAGTCTGGCTTCGAAAGAGATGGTCGTTGTGATAAGGCTGGGCTGGGCTGGCCAGGTAGGTATGGATGTTATGGTGGAGTTGAAGGTGTGGCTGCCTTCCATTAATGATACACGTGCCTGAGCCAGGGGTCGGCCCACGCCTACACTATTTCTCCGGGGATAGCTCCCCCACTGACATCTGCGGGGGACCCAGGCAGGTCCGATGAATGGAAAAGGCACCGATGATAACCAGGTTTTTGAATTCATCAATTTTAGAGACTACTGAAATGATCAAGGACTGTTCAATAGTCCCAAATTTCTACTTAGCGCTAGTATGATGCCTCGACAAAGAGTTAGGGCATCTGTTTCTGAAGCCATCCAACTACCTAAATGGGCCAGTGAGTGTGCTAATGGTTTTGAATAGTATGACTATCATGTCTGAGCCATGGCCATTCCCATTAAGCTCTGAAAATACTATAGACAAATAAGGAATTTATCAACCTAAGTTGTGTAATATAAAGGCCTCAGGTGCGAGCAGCAACATTGAAGCAGAGAAGCTATCATGTCTACCAAAAGCGTAAGTGGCCATGCTATGCACCGAATATTCGTTAACCATAACCTCCCGTGAACCTAAAAGTCCACATGCAATACCCAAACCAGCCAACTCCGGGTGAAGAACGACGCTCGATGTCAGCTTTTCTACCCCTAAGTACCCGAAAGAAGAAATTCGATGCCAATGCAGCCCACAAAGCCATTAAACACCGAACAAGATGTATCCACACTGTCTCAGACATTCCAGGATTATGTTCATAATCATACCGATGTCTGGGCGAGTTATCATCACCGCACACTGCTTTCGACCACTTCCTTCTTTATCTTCAATGAGTCACGATATGCCTTCATGGTATCCATCATGCACTTGGCATGAAGAATACCCATATCACTCCATATACACTCCATCACTGCCACAACCCATTCCCAGTATGCTTCTGGGACACCAGGAGCACAGGCAGCAACTTGAAGGTGAAACAGAACAACGGGAAGTCCAGCAGAGCCAGAGCCCGCCCCTCCAGGTCTCTCGACTGGTACGGCAGCCTTTTCGGTGAGAAGCGGGTGTCGCCAATGTGTTGGGGTGCTCACGAGAGTGTCGCGGGCGAGTTTTCTAACAACCTCGTATCGATGTCCATATTCAGCCAACGAGATCAACGGCGCGCTAGATTTGGGGTACGCCTTGATGAATTCGATGATTGTCTGGTTCAAGAGAGTTCGCGCCCATCGGTAGTGTCCATACATCCGTGCAACAAACATGTCGAAATAGACATGACACGCGCCATCGAATACTGCAGCTGCAGGTAGGTGTTCCGCTTTCTCTTCGCGAAATCGCCAAGTATGTCCAAGGTTTCGTTCCCAACTAAGGAATGACTCGTCGACATCTAATAATTGCTTCAAGGTGGACACTGTGATAGAACGACCGTCGACCAGAGCATGAGTTTTTATGTATGTTGAGGTTTGAATGAATCGCCCAATCAATGGGCCGAGATCGGTAGCAGGATGATCGGCTGGGTCGAGGAGGGTTCTTGCAAATGAAATCCATTCGAATAGGGGCTCCGGCAGAGGTGTTGCGGACATGTGAGCAGGGATAAACTGAGCAATTATGTGAGTGAATTGGGACAATGCGCTTAGAAACCATGACATACAAGAGAATAAGACATCTGTACCATGGCACGAACACCGAGGAAAGCGGCCGCTGGCATAGGTAGCCATCGTCGCAACAGAGCAAGCCCACCCATAACGTGCGCATGAACGTGCCCTAGTCCTTGATAGGCTCCCTTGACAAGCTGGAGACGGGTATTAGCAAATTAAAAGCCAAGATTGGACAGGAGAAGGGTAGATCGGGGAGATGGGGCTGACCATGCGGGTGTGTTGGTTAGCACTAGGGGTCGGGGCACAAACCTCGAACATGGCAAGCATGACGACGGAGCGCATCGTGACCTCGAAATCCGGCATGCTCGAGGTCTGTACGAGGCGACCAGTCTGGCGCAAAGCCAACCCATATCGTTGACGGGCTATCGTCATCATGCTGGGATCGTCTTTGAGATTGGAAAGGCTAGCGAGGCCAACCGCGGCCATTACATCTTGGACAGCGGGATCCCATAGCCATTCCGTGTGTGACAAATCGCTGGGGGATCTGGGCTCATCTGGATGGCCTATCAGGTAACGGTTGACATAGAACTGAACCCCCTGTTCCTCGAGACTTGGATCGATTGGCGGCGAAAGCCTTGGTGGCCGTATAACGATACGCTGTGCCGTGAAAGTATTTGAGGTCGTATGATTTAAAGACGAAGCGGGAGATTGAGGAGTTGGCGATGGTGTTTGCTGGCTCACAGTTGAATCAGGAGATGTCGGCCAGCCATCTTTGAACGGTTTATAGGAGTATGCTATCGCTGCGGGACCAGGATAGTTGTGTAGAGATGTTATAGAGGAAGAACCAGAAATGGAAGAGGCTTGTGTAGAGCTGTTGGACGAGTAAGAAGAAGCCAGAGAGCTGGAGGATGTTTGTGTTGATAGGGCCTCAGAGGATTCGCCAACACCCCACTGCGCATGTGCTTTTTGTATCACCTTGCTGCTCTCGTCCCGAAACATGAGGGAGAGCTGGTCACGATAACCGGGGCACTTTTTCCCAACCCGAATACATTGTGAGCATTCCGGTTTGATTTTGTCACACTGTTGAGGAGAATTGCCAATTAGTCAAAGCCCATGAACTACTGTATGTACAGAGAATTGTAAGTCATGGATGACACCAGCGGATTAACTCACTTTGATACGTCGCACGCGACAATTCTGGCAGCCCTGAGAGGCTTTCCCACAGTAAACCATGGTCTCTGAAAGTTTTTGGATCACTACGGTGTCTTGCCGAGAATTGGACACCGTCGATAATCAGTAGGTCGGGGGCAGTGAGATCGGTAGCACGGTGACGGAGTTCGTGGAGGCTGGTGGGTACCGGATTTACCCTGACTCCAATATATAAGTAGTGATGGAGATGGCAATTGCGCTCGTCCAAAGCCACAGGCTATGAAACAAGTAGCGAACGGCTATGGGAAACTCGGGTCAGTTTGTTGATTGAAACCCTGACAGTCGTGTGTTGCATCAGAGCTTGAAACAATAGGGGTGGTAGACCGGAAGACAAGATCAGGTAAATAAGCATAGCCAAGTTGCAGAACGGCAGAAATGCAGTGGAAAAGTGATAGGATGATTAATAAGGTCGGATAGCTGCCTCAAGAAATAAGTCCCATCCCGAGTAACTTGGGTAACGCGACGAATCGCGTGTTGATTGACCTTATACTGCTTGCGCTGGCTGTCTCAGCCATTCATCCAGCCCAGAGGCCCAAAGCACAACTTGCTCACTGGCAAGTCTGACGCTATCGCTGCCGCCCGTGGCGAAGAGACCTGGGATGAAATAGGGAGTGCTGTCGGATGGGCCAGTGTCCAAATGTAGTAGGGAACCAGCCGGTGTTGGTGCTGGGTTATAACGGTCACGACGGCGGGTAGGCAGATGTCAGACAAGCCCGTTGTGTTTCCGATATGTAGGGATGTCCCGCAACCCAGGGAGCTGGAACTGGAATCGGGACGAGAGGAAAAGGAGGGAGAGGAGAATATGTTGACGTGAAATTGGCGGGGTATTGACTTATGGCAAAAGTAGAGAATAGATGTTTACTTTTGTCGGCACATGTGAGTGAGTTCAGCCAGCCCTCTCCCGTGATTGATTGATTGCGACGAGACCGAGTCAAGGCCAGGACCAGGGCCTAGAGGCTGGTGCTGTGCTGAACTGGTCTGTCTTGTCTGGCCTGGCTTGGATATTTTCGAGTAAGGGTTGGTAGGTAGTGCGGAGAAAGGGTTGGCAAACTGTGTACGGTATATGGTACGGTATGGTTGGTATATGTTGAGGATGGGAATGATCTAAGACGAAATAGACATGACTTCCATATAGACAACGGCCTAATAGTATGCCCCGTCGGACTTTATGGGAAATACTGTCAAAAAAGTCGTTGGAAGATTAAAGATCAAGCAAGGATGAGAGTCTAAGTATGGTAAAGTAGAGGACGGAAACGGAAGCCATCTATGGATGATGGGAGGTAGGTGCTCAGACGGGACAGCCCAAGTAGTGGACCCAACTGTCCTAATTAGGTACCTTAGATTGCCTCAGTACTACATTAGTAGTAAGAGCTCGGTAAGGTACCTACCTATAACTACCTACCTATGGTAAATAGACACTACTACCAGCTACCTCTATTCTAACTAGGTACCTACAGCTACACAGCTCGATGCGGCTACAGCGCCAATGGAATGCTTGCCGAACCGACCTAAAGCCGGGCGCGGGCACTCACGCATCGTATCGTATCGTACTGTACCGTACCACACAATCTATGATATTGAGATTTCAATCTGTCAGCATTTTAATTAATGTGTGGACCTGAATCAATGCTACCTCTGACGGTTGTATCGAGGGAATTACGGAGCACTACATAGTATGTACTCATCGATCATACCTCATCTCGGCGATCGTCAGCCAGCATTGTTCAACTCCAACCCAATAGATTCGATAGCAACGTAGCTTAGCGAAATCCGCACGGAGATCAAGAGCTCAGCTTCTGCCCGAGGTCATGACAAAAGCCCAAGCCCAAGCCAAAGCCCAGGATGATACCGACATCCTGGATACTGGGAAGGTCCTTGAAGGTCTCGACGAGGGAATGAGGGCCTCTAGACTATCACTCAAAGTGGACTGCCACGCCAGGACTGCGTGATGTGGTGCAAAGTGCCACTTTGGACGGTCTAGGCCAGCAGGGACCACCTTGCTTGCTATTGATCACAACTCACAACTCGAGAGGGGAAATTTGAAAGGATGAAGGTTTGCAAGGTGACGAGAAAGGTGGAGGTGGCACATACATTAAAGGGGGACACGGAGGCAGCCAGCAATACGGGATCATTGAAGGGTAAGTTGGAACGAGCGTGAGTTTTAGATGGACGTTTTTAGGGGTTCCATCCAGTATGGAAAACCTTACCCGCACGAGCTGAACTGTATGAGAAGCAGGAAGGGTAACCCAGTCAGTGGAGGCGAAGCCTTTAAGCTCTAGTCGCCAATACATATTGAGGAGGCAGGGGAAATGTTGATTGCGGAATGGTCCATTTTGCCGTTACCATGGGAGTGGGTAAGTCTGCAAGATACTTACCAGGAGACCAGATGAAAATGGAACGGCAGATGTTATCTGTTGCTTACCATATCAAAACACGGCACGGCAGAGACCACTTGGCGCGTGGCTCTTCCAGCAGGCCATCCCAGTACGGGAGTCACGGAGGTAGGGAGACGACTCGTGCAATACGATACACGCATTAATTTATCATTTCAAAACCAACCGACGACAGAGTTTAGCCTCACAAACGCAGACCTTGAACTGACATTAGCTCGTGACCAGCCGCCGTTGTGAAGGGTACATACGTACGTGCACTCTCTGGCTTGGCATAACGGGTTTCAGCTCTTGGAGAGCGGTGTGTTCAGGAAAGCTCAAAACCTCTGAAGACCAACCAAGGGCCAATTCCCATCGAAGTAAACTCAACAGAGGCTTTTATATGTAGGGAGGTAGTCCATCGACTTACATACATGTTGTCTTGACACTTGATCAATATCCGGACAAAAGCCGGCTCTCGGCCGAACCGATGCTACAGGGCTGCAGATTTGTCTCGGGGCAGTAAGGCTGGCCTAGGCTGGTTGGCCTTTACGCCCGTCGTATCTCAAGGGGCTGCCTGATTCGTGATGATCCCAATGGATGCTAGCTACTTAATAACGGACACAACCGAGCGCTGTTAGTAGTTACAGCACCTGAACTCGATGACGCGCGCAGCCAAAACTCGGTGCCAATTTGGCGACTCAGGACTGCAGGTCGTGCCAAGAACCCAATCTAGCTAACGTTGGAAGCATTGGATCCAATGTTGACAGCAAAAGGCCATGCATGCATGCTTTTAATTATTTCCCCTCTACGGTCTTTCTGGCCTGCGACTTCGGTACCTAGATTCTTCAGGGACATCGAATGCCAAGTCGGAACCTAAGCAAGTGCCATCAAAAGCTTTACGAATGAGTTATAGAATCATATTCTCTTCTTCTTTAACCGTTGAAATACATATGCTTTTTTAAGTCGTGGCTTGTCTACGTCCGTTTACTGGCACCTTTCAGCTTCTTGAGCTCTCCCTCCACTTACATGACCCGGGTAACTTGAGGATGACGTAGTCGACATAGGTAGGTAAGGCATCCAACTCTATCTCAGCCTTCCCCAGATAGGTTGTCCGGTCCAACACCAAAACACTGACATAAATTCCTTAGCTTCAGCATAAGTTAAGCCACAGACAGATGCGCAACCTCTGTTTGTTCTTTGATTAGCTACTTTTATCTTCTGCTGCAGGTTTCCTCCTCTCTAGCCACACTCACCCTTGTCGCTTGTACGTATTATGTACGTCCGCATGCCTGTGGAGGGGCAGCGCAACGTCATACCCTCTTCCAAGACCAACCTTTTACATCATCCATCCAACCTATCCAAGCCTGGAATATCAAGGGAACATTGGGTGCTGAAACGAGAGGCCGGGGATACGGCTCAGAGCATGCTGCAGTAACCCAGGGCCCTGTCAGCTCCATCGATCGACCGCGGCGTCATAACTTGAGCCGCCACATATGGATGATGGACTCTTGTGCCTTGCCTTGACACGGATGGGTACTTTTTGTCATGCTCTACAGCAAACAGGTAGTTACAATGCTGCACAACTTTGACTGGTTAGACCCGGCAAGTAACGTGAATCCTTCCAAGGGTACTTTCTAAATGGCTTCTATTCACAGGGGCCATGATGCATACTGACCTAGTTAGGTGCCTGAGCTGACTGAGGTGTTGTGCAACCAGTATTTGTGTCCCTCGCTTGGTTGGGTTAAACAAACAACGACGTCAGACCTACCATACCACCCCCTCTTTGACTTTTACCTTTCTAAAACTGAAGGACCTTTTATTTAAACTGGAACTTCCCCTTGACGCTCTCACCCTTTCTTCATAATTTCAGTCTTTTACTATACCCCATCTCGCTCCCAAGATACCCAGCCATTCACCCTTCAATTGCACGACAACCAAAGGTACCAAACTTACACAACCGTCACAACTTAGTCACAATGGAGACCATCAGCAACCTCACTGCCGCCGCCTCCAAGGCTGTTTGGGGAGACAACCAAACTGCCAACAAGGAGCCCGTCTCTGGGGTCCAGGGTGACACCAGGCAGGGCGAGCCATACGATGCCGGCAACTTGGGTACGACCTCAACGCCTGCACTAGGTACATAAGCAAATACAGTTGAATGATATCACTAACATGGCTTGGTCTAGAAACGCCCCAGCAGGAAAAGGTGGCACAAACCTTTGGCAGCCACGGCGAGGAACGCGCAACAGGCCTTGGACATGAAGCCCCCGTCTCCAAGCCCACCGACGCGACAAACGCTGCTTCAGCCACACCTTCAGTTCCCGCTCCCAATCCTCACTCAAAGGATACCTCTGCCGGCCAGAATGACACCCGTGACCCGGCGCAGGCGGACAAGGGTAACAAGGACCTCCACGATGTTGACGACACCTCTGAGGGCACCGACGTCAAGCTCGGAGAGGGTCCTGGACCTCAGCCTATCGAGAAGCTTGCCAAGGAGCATGGAGGTGATGCGGGCAATGCTCCTGTTGAGGGAACTTCTCACAAGCCTACTGAGGTTGGCTCCGAGGGAGCCACAGAGTCATCCAAGTCTGAGAATCAACCCCATGACCCCAAGGAGGACGAGTATGTCACTGCTAGCGGTTTTGCTGCCGATGGTGGTGACTTTGATGCTTCCAAGCCTGGTGCTGGACGTGAAGCTGACCGTAGGTCCACAATCAAAATACCCAATGTTTCGTTACACTAACGACTATCAGGCCTGTTGGAGCAAAAGGGTATTCACCTTGGTGAGAGCGGAGGCTCAGATCACTCCAAGACGGAATCGCACTCCGGCGGCAAGCACCACGGATCTGATGAGAAGAAGGACAAGCCAAGCATCGGTGAGCGCATTAAGGCCAAGCTCCACAAGCACTAAAGGGTAATAAATGTCGTGATGTTTGGAACAAATATGCAAAGTTAATGATGGAAAATAATATCCCGCACGGCCGTTTCGGCGCTTTACTGCTCAGCCTATGCCCTGTTATTTTTAGTCGTGTTTTTATACTAAGTAGGTAGTCACTCTATGTAAGTAGTTGGCACCATTGTTCTGATCATTCACTCAATGCCAGCCGAGACACGGACTGTCTCGCTGAGTTCGGTGCCGCCATGTCGTGATATGTGATTGGATCCTACGCGAAGCCTCGTTTCAGTGCTGTCACCAACACGTCGTCTATTATCAGACCAGGCCCCTTGTCAGGTGGTGTATCGCCTAGATGCGGCCCGGAATAGCGGGATGCTGGGCAAGCTGGGGTAAAGATACACGAGAGGGGGTGTGAGATAGCGACGGATGTTGCATATTCGTTTGTTTCTGATCAGCACTCCTTGCATAAGGGTAATTGAACTCAAATTTCGGGGACATTGTTAGATAGTTACGTCAACGGGATTCTCATCATTAAAGATACATCGATTCGAGAATCACTACCAACTTGTCCGTGATGTGAATAACCGAACTGCCGTGACAGTCCCTTATATGAACTGTACTGATACACAACCATGTTGTTTGTTTTTAAAAAATTGACCATTCGCTCCACTAGATGCTTCCCATCATATCATGCGCCATATCTCTGGGGTCTTTCAGGTATATTCAATCCTCGTGCGGCCAGCGTACACTTGCAAATGTCATCATCAGTGTCCACCAAATTTCCCAATCCCTTCCACGCAAACCTTCTCCATATGGATGTTGGTGTGCCGAATATGTTCATCATCAAATAATCCATTCCTTCACGTAAAGGTTGCCTCTTGACCTTCCTCGGAGCATTTGTCAAAATGCTTCTCACAGCATTCCGAATACCCTGCCGAGCATCTCCGCGCTGAAGAACCCCCTGTCGCCAACCATTTCCCACCACACCAACTTTTCCGGGCCGCTTCCCGGCCATGCGGTGCTGGCTGTTTTGTGCCTCTTCCTGCCACTATCAATCGTGGACGGCGTTCATCGCGTGATATCCGTCCCATGTAAGGGCCACTCAGGACTATTGTGAGCTCTGAGGATCGGTGGACCGGGTCGTAGTACTACCCCTCCTGGCCCTCCTCGATTTTGTTGTGCATCCCTTGTTGCTTGAAAGAATGCAGGCTGCATCTATCATTCAAATAGTTGCAAGGGTCCGGTGTTTATAGGAACCCAGACTCGGCCAAGACCCTGTAATTAAGAAACGTCAAGTAAGCATATGTCTCTTCATCTTAACTGATGATGGCAAGCCACTAATGCAAAGTGGCCTCCATCATTGTGCAAAACTAAACCAGCGGACTTAGAAGAAAGATGGCACCGCTCCATACGATGCGGGCGTGTTCCGCAATGCAACATACCTCACAATCTTCTCATCCTCTCGCTCACGGGGCTCAACTTGCAAACTCTTGTCATACATCTCGTGAACATCCCCAGCGGCCTGCATGTTGTTTAAGATGTAATCTTGCAGCTCAGGCACTGGTTGCAGAGAGTACCCCACGTTCTGATACTGCTGAATATCGCGAATGACCTCAGCAGTTTTGGCACGTTTAGCAAAGTTAATGAGGTTAGTCTTCTTGATGATGGACGGGATTCCATCCTCGATGAATGTCAGATCAGTCAGATAGACACCTTTACTGTTTGTCAATAATGTGATCTGTCGCCTGCTTTTCGGAAAAGGGGGTCCGTACCGAAGAAAGGGATACAAGGGGGGTTGGCTGCATGAAGAGCCTCTCGGTACTCTCCGAAGTTCTTGGTGCTTGCCATTACCCGCCGCATCGATTCCAATGTAGCGTGTGTACGTTGGGGTACCTGGTCCCATGTTCGCTTGAGACGAGCGATGGGTGCAGTGCCCAATGCGGAAATAATCGATGTTAATGTTGAGAAGTTGTTCAGGGAGCGGCAACGCTATCAGTCAGTCAGCAGGGGTTCCAGTGACCCGACATCATATCTTTAGTTACTCACGTCAGCAACAGAAACGAAGTGCTTGATAACAACCACTCGCTTCTTGACTTCCATTTGCGCCAGAATCATCTCAGCGACCCAGTTGGTCATTTGGTTAGAGTGGAGGATGAGCGCTTTAACGTTGGGGGCCAAATCGGGCTCGCCCTCAGGGACCTTCTTCTGCCACGTCTTATTCAGACATTCTGTCGCCTTGACCTTGCCATACAAGCGGGATTCGACAATGGTGAGCTGGCGGGCAAACTCAACGACATCAATATCCAAGAATTTGAGCTTCTTCATGTTCTTAGGCATGATCGGTGTTGGGGTATTCTGGTTCACTGTTTGAATCATCCTGCGAGCGCCAGCCTCCTTTCCACTGAGCCTCTGGTCAAGGACCGCCATTAAGGGTGCTGAACCAGGAGTTTCTGTAGATTTGACCGTGTCTTTAGCGAAACTGTAGACATCTCGAACAAGTTGTTTTGACTCGTCGTTATAATCCTCCATCCAGAAATTATCGAACCAATTTTTTAGAATGTTAACGACACGGAATCGAATAAGTTTTTGCTTTCGGTCCCTCCAAATCTCGAAATCCGCCTGTGACAGACCTTCTGGCGGTTGGATATTGAATCGTTTGATAAGCATCTCGAAAAGTTCCCGAGCTGTTGTGAAAGATCGGTAAGTGAGAAGGAAGGTATTGTTGAAGTTCGAATCGAGCTTGTCATGACGAGTCAACTGTTCAACAAGAGCGAGGAGGGATCCTCCCTTAACAGTAGGTGGCGAGGTCTTGCTGTCCCAGGAGACTTCATGTTCATAATCTAGGAGTAAGAATTCTGGTGTATCTTCGGTCACCGGAACTTGAGGCGAAGGATCTTCGCCAAATATCTTCTTGACCTTGGAATAATCGCCTCGTCGCATATTGCCAGGAGCAGGCTCGCCTTCGGTGAAAGATTGTGATGTGATAAGTGGTGGTCGTACAGGTGCAGTCCTTGATTCTGTTCGCTGGTGTGGTCGGTCATACGGCATTGTCTCGCCTCGTTGTAGGGTGCTTCGGACAAAGGAATTCCCCCGAGGTCGTACTTCAGCCTGGTGTTGTTGCATATTGATTTGAACCTGTTCAGACAATAGTTGAAGTGAGAATCCGATGTGCGAAGAGTTGGTTTCTAGGGCTCTGGCACATTGTCTGACATATTCCAGGCGGTTTTCCAGTGCTTCACCACGGACTTCGGACCATTCATCAGCCAAGGGTCCGGCGACAGCTTGACATCCAAGAATAAGATCAGAGATATTGTCGTAAAGGCTCTGCTTGTGTGTTCCGAGGTCAGCTAACTGAGGCGTCTGGAAGCTGTTGCCAAGGGAAGACAGATCGATCGATTCGATCATAGCTATCCATTGTCTGAATGTATCGAGTACCCTACCACCGGCAAAACAAACATTGTTTCCGATAACTTCATGCCTGTAGGGTGTAACGATTTTCTCTAGGACGACCAAGCTCTTGTCGAGCTCTCGGATGCTGGATACCAAAATGCGCTTCTGTTCGTCCAGTCGCTCGAGCATCTTGTTGTCAAGAATTGCAGTTGGCTCTACAACGCCCTCTTCATCTTCGAGGAAGTTGGCTGTGATTTCATCTCGAGGACCCAAGCCGTTGTTTTGCCAACTTCCACCTGTGTTACTACCAATCACAAAGCCTGGGAAGAGTCGAGGAATCTCCTCGCCTCGTTGTTGTCGAGCCACTTCCACGTAGCTGTATACGCCCATGAGAACTCCGTCAGCTTCCTGAAGGCATTTCTGGATAGATTCGGCATTGGGCCAGTCTGCAGCTGCTATATGAGAAGATATTACGAGCTTGGAGAACTTGGACATCATGTCTCGGAAGTGGGGATAGAGAGCCTTGTTCGTTGAAATGATAGATGGCTGACCAGAATGGTTATCGGTAGTCCCTGACCCCGCGGCAAGTAGCAGTCGTAAATGGTCGGATATGTCTTCGGCTTTTGCTACGTATTCTGAGCGGTTGTTGTTCATGATGGCCTCCCGATACCGATCAATGGCACGTCGCATATTAGAAACAAGAAGAGTCCAGCTAAGTGAGGGTGTAGAGCCGTCGTCGAAAAATGATCGAGGAACTGTAGCTGTGGTCGGCAAGTTATAGGTAGTGCTAGTAAAAGAGGTCGCGGATGCTATGTTAGGGACCTGTCCTGCAGTAAGATGGCCATTGGATGAGGCGCCATTTCGCAGACGTCCAACAGGCGATGCGCCATTGATAGAATCCATAGATGTTGATGGGGATAAGGCACCGAAAGAGGCACGCTTAGTATGCTGGTGAGTGTTAGCAACCGGGTCATTAGAACATCAAATTTACTAGCTCGCTGTGTACCTTGGAACGACGTGAGGCCAGTCTAGATGAGTCGCCCTCGGCCTCGGATGCGGACGTCAGATACTCGTCGTCCTCATCTTGAGTCAAGCCACGGGCCATCATCTCAGGAGGTGGCCTAGTCTTATCGGGGATATTGACATTCATTCGATCTCGCGGACCAGTCTCGTTTGAAGATACGGGAGACTCCAGGGGCAGTTCCATGCTGCGGTCTCCTGTCATCATATTGTAATAGAACAAGCGCCCATCGGGAGTAGCTTGTGGGATCCAAAAGTCGGCCCTCGAATTGTCTCCTCCGTCGGTCCCCTCAAGGGGCAACGCGATAGGGCCGTCTTGTTCGGAGTCATCGTCTTGGTCATATTGGTCGTCATACATCTCAGGGTCTTCGGCATCATCCTCGACAGCGTCAAATGTTCCATTGTGGGCGCTGTCAGGTATATCGTCGGGACTCGTGATAAGCTGACAGTAGTTGCTGGGGAACCAGCCTCGAACACCATTTATAACGCCATCCCACCAGCCGCTCTCGAGCTGGGTGATGACTTGAATTACATCTCCTTCGTGGAAACTGAGACTAGTGCGATCGTCGGCCTCGTAGTCGTAGAGGGCGCGGACATACATGGCCCCCATTGGGGCGGTACCAACGATGCCGTTCATGAGGCCCCAGGCGGGATCAGCCCGAGTTGTCGAGGCTTGTTGATCGGAAGCTTGAACGGAGGCAGCAGTCGTGATGCGCACGGAAGCGGACGGTGAGTCGCCGGAGGGGTCGTGGATAGTGCGCGAAGAGTGGATACTTGGCGGCACGGCGGCGGTCTGTATCTTGAGCATATTGCGGCTGCAAAGCTCACCTCAGGGCATGGTAGAAAGCGGCAGGCCTGTTTCTCATCAAAAGGATGCCGTTTCTGGGGACTGCGGTTCGTGACGCTGACGCAGACGAGGCGACGCACAGCAGCATGCCACGGGAGTTACGAGGAGTCGCAGGAGTCGTGGGAGGTTGCAGGCCTTGCTTGCTCCAGAAAGCAGAGAAAACGGAGAAGAGGGCCAAGGATCCAGGGGGGTTGCTGCTTAGAGGGGTGATCGCGCTGGGACCAGGCTCGGATGCGAGTGGACGGCGAGGGGCTGACGGCCAGGACAAAGCCCAGAAGGGAAGAAGGCAACCTGCAGCGACAGGCGATTTGGCTGAAACGATACTAGGATGGACAGAGCAGGTTGGTCGAAAATACTGACTGTATGCTTCCGTTGGTGAAAAGACGGTATGTAAAATGACTATCGGGTCGGGCCAGGTCAGGTCAGGTCAGAAAAGTAACAGTCAAAGTTGGCGGCCGGCCTGGCTATTGGATTTGGCAATGAATAAGGGACAGTATATAGGGGGGGGGCCCAGTATCAACAACCTGTCGGACAGCCGCGATAGACAAATTCGCGGTTGCCAGGCCCATACACCAGAAAGTAGCGGATGCTTTATTTTAGAATTGATGGTGACTCGATTGAATGGGATTGATGAATGTTGATGTTCAAGTGGGAGCGATGGAGGACAGTACCGACAGTACCTAGGTATACAGCATTTCTCCGTCCTTGGAGTTGAGTTGCCCCCATGTACTACCTAACCTACCTACCTACTGTGTTGTGGTGTACCATAACGTACAAGATGGACAAGAGCAGCCTAAGAATTTCAATGCCCTCCACCGATGGATCGCATTTCCCCACTGGAAAAACCACGTCTCAATGAAACCCTTCAGGTCCCGTCCATCAGCCCTTTTTGGCAACTCATTATGTTTCTAATTCAGTGACATTCCAAAGTAGAAACGGGGCCGACACAACATAGCCGGCTTCTAGGTGTACTAGCTACCTACATACATTACATACACACATCAACCAACCATCCATCCATCCGTCCATACAACATCTCAGGCTGCTGTCACGGTTGGGTTGCAGCGGCCAGAAGTCGCCGAGATGAAGCATTACAGTACCTAGTTCACCTCAATAATACGTACTGATAGGGTAGTTAGTGGGAGGAGACGGTGCTGGCAAACAATGACCACCAGAGAAACAAACCTATCTCAAGGTACCTTAGGCAAGGTGATCAACTGTGACCAAACCTCGAGCTGAGACCTGTCCTTGGTTGTGTGGACAAATTGCCAGAGAATCAATGTACATGGACTTCAGTTCAGTACCTTTTGACGTTTCGTCATTCCGACCGGAAGGTGTAACAGGTCGTTCTTTGACACACGACTTGTACAAGAATAGAGCCCTTAACAGACCTCTCATAGGTACTCGACACTGGCTGATACAGGGTACGCACGATTCAGGAGGGGGAAGGGCCTCGCGAATGGCTGGTCGCTCGTTCTCCTATTCCCTTCGACTTGTAATGTCCAACGAATGAATTGACAGTATCGGATATCATGCAGCATGCAAGTGATGAGTGTGCAAACAAGAGGTATTATCTAGCCAGCGACTGCAGGTGACGGCTCTGTTTGCTCTGCGGAAATCAACAGCTTGCGGATCGACACGAATAAACGATGCTCTCCTGTTTGATTCACTCGCGCGCACAAGTGAGTTAGCAATGATCAGGTCAGATCAGTCCGTGAAGGCCCGGATAGTATCACCGAATCCGTACTAACACGACCTTAACGAGTTATGACTATCGCACAACGCGCTGTCTGCTAAGTGACAGATAAGACAAGTCTACCCGGTTGGGTCTCCTGCCCTCCAATATGTATTACTTTTGTTCTTCGGCTAGGGGCGTTAAAAAAAACGTATGTAAGATCTGGATCCCAATAAGTGACAAAATTACTCAGGCAAGTTTGAAACAATACAAGAAGACCTCAGCAACCTCTCTGACTCGTCATTTTCCGTCTCCTACTCACAACCTGGTTTGGCTCAAATATTAGGGGTGACGGTGCCATGCGAGCCCGTCTCCCATGACTACGGCGATGATGTGCACGTCCATCATTTCCCCTCCACCCCACTGCAACGCTATTCTGCTGAGGGAGGTGCTGGCTTGGAAAATCATGTGCATCCTCTTGACAGCCTCAAAGCTATTGCGCAGCTGTGGCTGGTTTTGCATTATCTGGGTGTGATATTGAGGTTGCAATCCGTTAGTCTTTGAGTTTGATGGGCGGGTCTCTACCTACCTACCTACTACCTATCTACCTATGTATGTTACCTAGTACATACCCGTACATAGCAGGCAACCAACAGAGAAATATCACAAAGGTTGAAATCACACAAACGGAGCAGACAGGTCAGGAAGGAAAGCACACAACAACAGTTAGGAGCAAAAATGCACTCCACCAAGTGGAGCCTGACCAAATTCATGGCTCAATACACCGGGAGACTGCCGCGGACCCGCCCGCTATTGGCGTGGATCTCGTAACTTTTGCTCTGGAAACGCAAGGGTCAAGAGAGGAAATTATGCATCATCTTTTAAAGTTCCAGGCGTTTCACAGCCAGTAGCCAGTCAAGTAAGATGCGAATGCCGTTGGAAGCAAATGATGTATCGTCCCAATCCTTGCCGTCTGAGTTGAGTTGATGCAGACTAGAATGGGTGACTACAGAATGAGCGTAACAACAGTATACCAGATTCCGTCAACGTCTTCTACATAGTAGCAAACGGACGGCAACCCCTCACAAGACGATGGACTTCCCCTCCATCCTTTCCAACATTTGGTGGATTATTAACTGTAGGATCCGTTCGGGCGCCAGTGCCGTCCGACCGTTGCGGGGTGTGACAGCATTACAGGACAAATAGGTTGCAGATCCGACGAGGCCGGAGAGCTGAGAGGGGCTCAGTAGCGCATTGCACAAGTTTCCATTCTTTCCACAGCGAGATGAACCCCTTCTAGCTCGCGACTCGTCCCCCCAAAACTGTCCGTCACGTTCATTCCTCTCGTAACAAGTTTGCATTGTGGCTTGTCCCTGGTGTAGTGGATACGAGAATGAATCATTTCATGTTCTGTGCTGGTGAAGAAAGGAGTTAAAAATGGATTTTCTCTTGTCTTGCCATTCATGGCAGATCGTATAAGCTGAGCGTCAAATGTGACGCCTGCAAATTGCCAATGATCGCGGATAATCCACCTTTAATAAAGGGATTGAATGATGGTTTGTACGGATACATATGTATGTATGATTTGGCCTCTTTTGTGGAACGTTCGCAAATCTGTGATCTTGTTTATCTCACTGCATTTGATTTGGTATTTGTTATCCTAGGCCTTCATGTGTGCATACGTCGCGACTTGTTCAGATTAACGGGCCCCTTATCAGTCCCAACCTTAATCACGGCACAGCCGATGGTGGTCAAGCCAAGTCTCCCTCGCAGACAAATGCTGGGACAGTCGAGAGAAACGGTGTAGCCTACCTACCTGGCTATAACTGAGATGTTGCAGGTGCTGTTAATGGGTTGGATCAATAGGTGGATGGACCAACGTTCCAGAAAAGAACATGGATGCCACGGACTATTTGATAGATCAAAAGACCTTGGTAGCCGTACACGACTGATGAGAGGTCGCTTATCAGTAGCACAGTGATAAATATGTAGATAACTGATGATATGAAAAGGTTGATAAAATTGAACACCCTGAATCGTAGAGATTAGAGTGTTCCAGAGTCGTGGTTTAAGCAGCGAGCCGTGTCGATGTAATACTTAACACTGTATGAGTAGCTGCCAGACGCGCAGGCGCGTACAGTGCATATCAAGTTAGGCCATGGGTTCTGATGCAGGGATAATTGACGCGAATCCAACAGGAAGTCTCATCAACCTCCCCGTGTAGACCGTCTCCCACTAGAATTTAACGCGCTTGACCGGGGAGCTTCACATCAAGTGGGGCGCGGGATGCAAGGCGCGCCCGCGACGACTGTGATCCCAGACCTTGCACCGCTGTGCTGGGAACGGATCCTCTCTTTGACAGGCCGTGGTGCTATGACGCTACGCTTGAATCGCGTTGGTTGAAGTCGAAGACAGTGCTGGGACGAAATGGCCAGGGCATTATCCGTAAAGTACGGAGTACACAGAAGTCAGAACGAGGCGGACCTACAGGTCCCGAGGTTAAGTTGCTAACCATCCAGATGAGGCATAGGACTAGAGGCTGCTGGTGAGTTTTTGGTGGTGATGGAGCTCCCTCAGCTTCCCCGCCTTATCCCTCCTGGCCTGGATGATTTCATGATTTTTGCGATCACGTTTCCAAGATCTGACTGTTTTTGGCTGCTTGGCCGATGCGCGGCGACTGAGAATTGGCCTTTTCATCTTTAGACTGGCCTGTTACTGTGTCATCCTCGGTGGCCAACGATACTGCGTGTCTCGTGCCTCGTTTTTCGTCCCTCACGGTATGTACTCCGTACCATATCATCGATTGCGATACGCTCCTTGATTAGGTAGATAGTTGAGTCGCTGCTCCTAATGGCTTCCATTTTCCGGCTTCGCTCCCCTGTGTGTTTTTGACAAGCCCCCCGGTTCCCCTTATCCCGTGGATACTGTGCTAGTGGGCCAGTGACCTTGTACCGCCATTCTTCGAGGCGGACAGGACGGATTACGGAGTGAGTGGATAGCAGTTCCCTGTCGGTTCAGCAAGGTATCGACACCGACATTGACTCCGACTTTTTGTATCCGTCACCGACTCTATTACCGTCAAGTATACGATATATCGTTGTTGACCGACGGTTCAGTAAACGGAATCGTACCTCTAACTCTGCGTTAGGGCATGCATGAGAGAGCAAAAATACTTCTCCGTTGTGGATGCCCCCATTAAACGTCCGCTATCGTTTCCATGTGGATGTATCCACTCAGGCTGACATAATGAATCCTTGGCGGAAAGAGAGAAGGTTTGACGAAGCCAAAGGCTTGCACCTCTGCAGGAACCCAGGGAAAAGAGTGCACCAAGTGACGAGTTTATGCAAGTAGGTATGTTTGCACATCTGTCAAAATTACAGTGTACCTTGACGATCTCGTGCTCTCACGTCTTGATGGGTCCTGCTTCGTCCTTGATTCGCTTTGGTTGCTCTGTGCCGATTATCGTGACTCTGCGAGCCGGCCGTAGTGTAAATAGTGCCTGGTCCAACAATCCAGTCTTGTCTGTCTCTCTGTATTATTGTCTGTGCTGCTTCTTAATTGACGGATGGCGTTGGCTACTAGGTTCTCCTGACAGAATTTTCATTGTCGGTGCTTGCTCGCCTCGTCCAAAGCTGAGTTGCTTGCTTCTTGTTCATCCACAAGTGGCTTAGGGCAAAAATGAATGGCTGAACTGTCCCTCGTCGCCCCTCCACCGAATTGGGCCCCGTTATTGTATCAGCGGAGCTTGGTTCGGCAAGGTCAGTTGTGCTCACCTAGTCTGGTCTCCGGTCATGTTCGGTACGAGGTGCTCAGAGGCGGATGCCTGGACTCACAGGGGTGTGACAGGGGCTAACTAGCCTAGCATTACTGGCCGAACGCTGGATGCTGCTGCTGCATAGTGCTGCATTGGCCTCGGGGAGCAAGAAAACATCAGACCTTAATGTAGGGTGTTAAAATAAACTTAGCAAAAGATATCCTAAATTTATGCAAACTTACCTAAGTCTTTTTGTCACTCAGGATTAAGGTCCTGGGTTTTATTTCCTCCCCTAGATTGGTTCTTTCAGTCGCTAAGAGCAAGGTACCTAGGCAGAGAGCACGTCCACGCCCATGATTGCCCGCCAAGGAAGGTCGACAAGACACTCCATACACCTCTCTCTGTGTGTGCTGTGCTCTCGGCCTTGGTCTGTCCATGCTTTTTGTGCTGTGCTATGCTGTGCTTCGCTGGCACAAGTGAACTATTAGAGCCCTCTCATCACTCACTCGCTCAATCAGTCCAGCCTCAGCCAGTAACTTCTCAGCCACCCCTCTCCCTCGCTCGCTCGCTCCTTCCATCTCTCCCTCCTGTCGTCTCTTCTGTTCTCATTCCCTCTCCTTGGTTTTCCATGGATGTTCCCCTCCTTCCCTCCCCACCCAGAAAATAAGTGCCCCCCAACTCCCGGGTCACTCTCCCCTCCGGATTTCTCCCCCCTCCCTCCCGTCCGCCCCTCTGTCTTCTACGTCTGCTCCCCTCGCTTTTATTCCCTTCTTCTTCCAATTCCCCTCCATCACCAGCTCGACTCATCCACAGCCAACTCGCAACACTTCGCCCGTCTCATCACGACCGGTTCATATTTTTCAAGAGGCCATCCAGAGCCTTCATTTCTCAACCAATACCAATAAACTCAGCTTTTCCATGACCATCGATCAATCATATCCAATGACCATCATTACGTTCAAGATCACCGCTTTCACCCTTTAAACCCCACGGGAGCGCGCGCGCAAGCGAAGAGCTAGCAGTCGAGAGCGAGAGCGTGAGCCACAATATCCTACGAATCAGACGATATTCAACCATCGTGCTGTCGGGCCCAGCCTAATTGTCCGATTACCGATCGCAAACTCGCGTCGTTCTTAGTCGCCTCCCAAATTTTAGGAATCGCGACTTGACCACGTTGAGATGCCCGGTGCAAACGTAGCAGTCCTCCCGCCCCCTGCGGCCTCGACAGCGTCTTCGCGAAAGGCCTCGCTGGCACCCGAACGTAAATACAAGTGCCAGTTCTGCAACAGGGCCTTTAGCAGGAGCGAACACCGAAGTCGCCATGAACGATCACGTACGTGTGCCACCAGCTAGCCCTCATGCCAAACCTTTTATCCCGCGACCCCTCTTCTCTTGGTCATACACTAACTCATTCGCAGATACCAAAGAGCGTCCTTTCAAGTGCATGAAGTGTAGGAGTACCTTCGTCCGTCGTGACCTTCTTCTTAGACATGACCGTACCGTCCACGCCAAGGACGGCGGCGTACCTCTTCACAGCGATGGCAAGCGCCGGGCCGGTCCCAAGACTCGCGCGGTCGGTGCCCCTTCAAAATCTTCTATCGCTATTGATACTTCAACCCTGGAACAAATGGAATCTGGTGCTGATGGCATCTTTGACGTTGAGACTGCTGCCATGCTTGTAGCCGATCTACATCACAAGGCCACCGCCGCTATGCGCGAAGACCACTCATACGAGGACAGTCCATCGATGACTTATTCACCCCACAATGCTTCTGCTATGGAGTCAACTGTGACCTACCCCTCCGGCGCCATCGCATTACCTCAGGTTCAGTGGGATGGTTTTATGTCTCAATCAGTCGCCGAGCCCAAAGCCCATTCGATAACGTCCAGTGCATCCGGGTCATTCGAGTCTCAACCTTCTTTCACCAGCGGAACTACCCTGCAAGCTAATTCGAACCAACTCCCTCCTATTAGTGGACAGAACTGTAATGGCCTGGTACCGGCTCTACAGTCTATGATCAACTCGTTGCCCGACTCCACAGCTGCGCTGCCATCTCCATGGTCGTCAGAGTCATCCAAGCCTGGATACAAGGCCCCTGAAGTGATGGGGGATGACGAGCGTAACGCTATCCTTGACAACATCCGCAGTGCCGACAGCGAGCACGCCATCCCTGAGGGTTTCCGCCTACCAGGCCTAGGTTCCTTGAATCGGTACCTTTCAACATACTTCGGTCTATTCCATCACCATTTGCCTTTCTTGCATCCTGCCTCATTTCATCCCACCAAGGTCTCACCCCAGCTTTTGTTGGCCGTTCTCAGCATTGGCGCTCTTTATGCTTTCGACCAAGAACAAGCATACATGCTTCACATTGGCTCCAAGGTTCTGGTCAACCAGTTCCTACAAAGCAAGGAGAACTTTAGCTCCCGCAAGTGTCCCCTGTGGACCATGCAGAGCAGCCTCCTCAACATGATCTTTGCTAGCTGGAGTGGTGACCCTAAGGGCCTGGAATGGACCTGCTCAATCAAGAGTCTACTCGCCAACATGGTCGCGGGTAACAGGTACGAGCTGAAGCTTCGACAAGAAGCTCGGTCAGGTGCAAAGCCCACTCGTGCCGAGTGGGTAGAAGATGAGGGCTGCCGTCGTACATATTACGCTGTCTACATCTTCTTCGGTCTTTTGACACTTACCTACAACCACACGCCGGCCATCAGTTTCAGCGAGTTTGAAGATTTACAGCTTCCTTCTACCGAAACGCTATGGAACTTGCAGGTACCAGACGAGGCGGTATGGCAAGAACACCTGGCAGCTTCCACTACTGTGACCTTCATGGAGGCTCACGACAATCTTTTTCAGGGCGAGACGCTTCGATACAGCACCTTCGGCACCCGCGTCATGATCAACGCTCTGTTTCTTGAGGTCTGGTATCACAAGCGCAGTCCTGAAGCACTGCAAGACGTGGTAACAGAGTACAAGTTGCGGCTGGCGCTAGAAACATGGGAAAAGTCCGTCGATATGTGTGAGGCCGAAGCCTTTCCTGTACCGATCAGTGCTCCCCACAAAGGCCATCCTCTAATCTTCAACGCGAAAGCTATGTACCGTAATGCTCGTGTCCGCCTGGAAGTTGACCTCAAGGCGGTCCAGGAAGCGCTTCGCTATCATGAGTCCTATGAGGTTGCTGCTGCGATGACGCATGCCCGGGATCGTGTGAAGCGCTCGAGTGAGATGATCAAGGTTATTGAGGAATGCTACAACTGCCTAGAGACGGTTGTTTCTCAAGGGGTGAGATGGATTGCCCGTGTATCGCCTACCAACTGGAGCGTGGAGCATGCTCTCTGCGGAATGGATCTCATGATCATCCTATCGCTGTGGTTGTATCGTCTGGAACATGACGAGGAGCCTGCGACTCAAGAAGAGATGGCCATGTACAACAAGGTTCGACAGCTTCTTGTGAAGGAAATTGATGAGAACTACATGTCTCAGCTGAGCGCGGTTGTCGCACGACTCTGGGGTTCGATACTCGATGAAGTTGTTGTTTGGGGGTATGTATCAACGGTGCAAACATCTCTCAGAATTACATTACTAACACAGCACACAGCATGACACGACTTATGGGCGACGCCTTCAAATTGCATTCTCAGGCCCTTGTCGGCTATGTCGATGATCCTGAAGCATCCTCAAATGTCTCGACTCCCTCGATGATCTCGCAGGGGGCAGATGAGGATAGCGTGTACTAAAACTAATTGGCCATGACTGAAATGACTTTTTCCTTTGTTTGCCCTCGGGCCGGTTCGGGCTTTCCTTTTCTCCTAGGCATATACCTTCTCTGCTTGATTATGTTTGGTTTTGGTTGTGGGTTAATTCGTTCCTCTCTGACTTGATCGGCTCCGGCGCGAAGGGCTCGGGAGGGAGTTGGACTCGTCCCGTCTCCTATGAATTTGTTTGTTGCAGTCTCCTTGTGGTTATTATTTCACTATCTCCTTGGCGATACCCGAGACAGGGCGGGTAATTGCAATGTCCAGTCTACTGCAGTTTTATCATGGCAAGTCTGTTGTTGTTTTAGTTGGAAACGTCATGCTTTGTTGTTTTGTTTACGTCTCTCCTTATTGCATGGTTACAAAGGGTCAAACGGTCATTAATTGGGGTCAAGGAAGGGGATCGGGAAACGGTTTTCGCATTGGGCTTGTGCCCCGGACAGGGGGAACTGGATCATTTGCGTAGTGACAGCGCAGGCTAATGACTGCGATGGCAGGTCAGTTGGCAGGTCCAAGATGGCTGTTGTCGCCTTCTACTTCCCCTGTTCTATATGCTATGGCACCTTTATTGTTTTCGTCTTATAATATTTTGCGTGTTTCTTTCTGCCGTTTTATGGGCAGTTTTCAACGCTCGGTTCCGTCTTGGTCTGCTTCTTCTTATGGTATGGCATTGTTCTGCTTCGCCTCTTGTTCGATTTTTCTTCTATTTATCTTTGACTTATTTTTTGTCGAATTGTTCAGTTTGGCTTTCAGATACCTTGTTCGATATACAGATTGTTTCTTTTGCGGCCATATGACGGTAATAGCATGATCTGGCATGTCCTGGGAACCCCTTTTTTGGGCCACGACGCAGCGTCGCATACCGTCAAGAGGAGGCTGGCCCATACTCGTGTATAGATGAATAGTGTTTGCTTTGAATAATCAGCACCTGTCAAAAAATCATTTCTTGTACTTTATGAAGTCCGTGACATGTTGAAAGCGATCAGCTCCCGAACCAAAGTGAATTGTCCAGGGAGTCATGGGCAGACCAAAGGCGGCATTATCACCACCACCAAAACAAAACAAAAAAGGTCTCTCATGCCCTACAACAAAATATACTCATAAGTCATTACCTACTAAGGTACTAAGCTAGGTAGGTAGGTTAGTAGGTAGGTGCAGCAACAAAGCACCATATTTACCTAGTACGAGGTGCTCTTTCTGCCACACATGCAGGCATAGGTGCCTATGTCGGTACCTACCTGCCTTGTCCTGTCCATGGAAGTTTCCCTCGAGCTTTGGAGAACCTCCTTCCATGGACCACCTAAGCTGCAAAGCAGGCACCTCCGATAAATCATTCGAGGTTGTCCAGCCCAAGTAGGTACCTTATGACTTGAGACTTACAACTTACATGGTGTCAATGTTGAAATCCGCTCGTCACAGCCAAGAGAGCCAATTCTGTTAAGAATATCCAATCACTTCTATTACCATCATGATCCTCCCTCTCACACATCTTCTTGCGACTGCTCGTCTGGTTTCTGGAGCGTGCGAATGTGGCTACTCGATCAAAAACCCCCAAGGCGAAAGCCAAATAGTATTCACTGATCGGCTGGAGACCAAGTTCAGCCAGCTGCACAGCATCTCTGAAGGGCACAATTGGTTAGCTCAAAACTTTACAGTGTCGGCAGCAGATGGTAGGGGTAACTTCAGCAAAGCATTCCTGCCCAACAATGTCAACACTCATGGAACAAAGTCTGGGGATGGTTCTGGGCTTGAGCTGCGTGTAAGAAGTGCAGTCAACAAAGACGATGCAATCCCGTCGAGCGAAGTCGATACAGCCAGGCTTGACCTTCACTGGGGATCATTCCGAGCAGGAATGAAACTGACGGACATCAAGGGCACCTGTGCCGCTTTCTTCTGGGCGAGTAATCGGATGTCAAGAGCGATGAATGAAACTGACCAATGAACAGTATTTTAACGATACTCAGGAGATCGATATCGAGTTCCTTTCTCAAGAGTTTGACCACGATAATGGTATATACCCTATCAATCTGGTTGTTCAGTCCAAGAAATCCTTGGAGGCTGGCTATGATGCCAGCAAAACCGGCAGTTTCAAGCGAGTCAAGCTAGATTTCGACCCGACAGACGCCTTTCACGAGTACCGCTTTGACTACCTCCCAGGACAGGTCCTATTCTACGCTGACGGCAAACTGCTCGCCCACATGAAAGGAGGCGACATGCCTTCTTCTGGGGGCCATTTGATACTTCAGCATTGGAGTAACGGCAATCCGTTATGGTCAGGGGGGCCTCCAAAAGAGGATGCCACAGTCACTGTCAGTTATGTCAAAGCTTACTTCAACTCATCGAGCAGTGAGCGCCAGTCGCAACTGGCGAGACGATGTCACGAATCATCAAAGGAAAATCCAGTGTGTGCGATAAATGGTTCGGATAATGATGAAATCGATAGTGCAGGTGCTAGCCCAAGGAGAATCGCGCAAGTGAACTCTGTCTGCGTCTTGATTGTTGGCCTGGTAATGCCGCTTCTCCAGTTGAGCCATGTTTTCTTAGTGGTGTGAATGGATACTTACTTATCTGCTACGAGTTTGAGGGCTTGGAGCCGTGATTGGAATCGATGTTTCGTTATGGTTCATGGCGCAGACAAGAGAATTTTAAGTATTCAAGACATGTACTATTCTGTTCGATTGACCTCCTATCTGCACTATCGATATGTTGGATGCTCAGAAACCTGGAATCAGTGAGTACTAACGTAGTCGAATCAGAGCTTCAAATCTCCTCTCCCTTACCTTAAGTATTCAATTTCATTGCCTCTACTTTACCTTGGCCAAGAAACCAACAAAACTGGGCCCAAATCAAGGCAGAGGCTGGCTTGTGAGGTGAGGGGTCATAGATGCATTTAATAGGTAACAGATCCTTTCTTCAATAAAATTGGCCAACCTGCTCTCATATCCTTCACTACCTTACCTTATCCATCATATTATCCTGGTAGTGAGCAACACTTTGCGAATATGCCTACAGAACCTTTCCTAGACATTATTCTCACCAATCATACAGACTCCAAGTCGCTCTTTGCACACGTCACAGGTCGAGATGAACAGGGCGTTTTGATTCTTCTCGCGGATGGAGAGACGGTTCATCGGCCAAAGTCGCCGTCTGGGATATTACAGCCCGTCGGTGCAGATATCGCCATTCCCGTTGGAGGACCAGGAGCTCAAAAGAAAGTGCGGATACCGCATATATTTGGAGGGCGAATCTGGTTCTGCAAAGACAAGCCAATCGCATTTCTTATCAACCCAGGGCCAGCTGTGGTTGAACCGTCTGTAACGAATCCAACTGATGCCAACTTTGACGCTGATTGGGGATTCTGCGAGTTCACCTACAACAACGATCAGCTGTACGTTAACGTGTCATATGTTGACTTCGTTAGCATTCCGATCGGTCTGGAGCTTGAGAACGAGGCAGGCCAAGTCACGCGTGTTCCGGGCATGCCCAAGGATGGGCTTGATCAGGTCTCCGAGGGTTTGAAGCGTCAGGGCGAGAAGGATGGCGCGGGCTGGGAGAGACTTGTCGTCAAATCCAAGTCGGGCTCCAACCTCCGAGCATTAAGCCCAAACGCCGGTGCAGAGTTGCATCCAGGCTTGCTGGAGAATTACTTTGCGCCAGAGATTGACGCGGCGTGGAAGCGCTACGAAAAGGAGGACATCGAAATCAACACGCAGGCAGAATGGGGCGATGTTAGGGGTCGCGTCCACGATGGCAAACTAGTGTTCAAAGACGTTGGAAAGGACAAACTTAGCTTTCACTTTGAGAAGCCATCTACGCGGGACATCGTGTCTTGCAACACGGGACCGTTTGCGGGCGGCCCGGATGTGACGCCGGCACAGCTCAACGTTGGAGCCCGGATTGTGGCGGCGCTGAACCGGGCGACGTTATCGGGTAACTCCCGACAGCCCGAGGGGGAGAAGGTTGAAGAGTATTACTGCAAAGGAGAGGGAAAGACAAATCACTACTCTAGAATCTGTCATGAGGTCACGCTCGAGGGGAAGGGGTATGCGTTTCCATATGATGATGTTGGTGCATCAGGCGGAGTTGATCAGAGCGGATTCTTGAATGATGGGAGACCAAAGGTCTTGACTGTTCATGTTGGAGGACAGTAAAAGAAACAGACTGTGACAATTTCAACAGCTGTCAGGTCTCACCAAGTTAAATCCGCCGAGAAAATGAACGGGCTCCGTCGAATGAACGACTAAACTAACATGGCGCCCTCAGCAGGCTTTATCATGTATGTAAGACATGCGGTTGTGGCTGTTAATAGCATCTGCCACAGCCGCAATCAAGGAATGAAAGGGTTGCATACCTAGTAGACTAATGATCTTGAACTGTGACGTTGAGGGCCTCAAGTTTTATTTCAAGGTACAGGGTGATCATTGAGTCTTGCTCTTGGTATTACCCTGTCACTCGGAGAGTATGCGGACCAGATCATGGGCTTATTGCCAATACCAGAAATAAATAGTTCGTAGCATTTCCTTCTCATAGTGTACATAGATGTACGGAATACCAGGTAATGAATCACAAACTGAGGGGCAGGACATTCATTAAGGTATTGGTAATATGCAAAGTCACTGAACTACACACCGAGACAACCTGGAGGAGGAGCACAGCCAGGCCCGCGCCTGCCCACCCAATCTGCAGCTAACAAGTTGCATCACGTCCGATCCAATCCAATCCAATCCAAAGGAAGGAAGAGATCCAATCATTCCGCATACAACCCTTATTCCTCCTTCCGTGGTTGCATATGCCCATGGATCCTTACCTTAGGTAGGTAGGTAGGTAGGTACCTTATGGCTCGACCTACCTTGCTCCGTACCAAAGATACTTTTCTCTCTCACATCTAAATTAATCTTTGGCCATAGACCCTTGTTTTTTCCAATTCCGTTCCTTTGGTCCCGCCTCGAGATAATCATTCTGTTCTTCCTTCGTTTCTGACATCGACACCGACTTTAATGACTTCCGATTTACGGAGTTACGATACCCCAGACCAGGCCATATCACTGATACCTACTTCGGGGACAATCCATCATACCACACAAACACTCCGCACTTCCCGGGTTCCTAGCCGCCTCTGTCGATCCCCGCCAACAGTTACCGTCATCCCTTGGAACCTATCTTAACCCAAGAGCTTCTTAGACGACCTACACACGGTCTTTTTGACCTTGCCGTGATAGCTCTCTCACTGATAGGTGCCCATCATGTCATGACTGCCAAAGCGCCATCCCTTTTGACCTCACATTCTCTTATCTCGACTTGACCAGTCTGAGATTCTAATTACGAGGCCGTGCGTCTTGCCTCTCTTATACAAGCCGTCATGGTATATTGCGGGAAGCCCTCTGGTGGCTGCTCCACCTGCCGCCGTCGCAAGATTCGGGTGAGTTGGTCCAGTCCATTACCACAATCCACATGAGTTCCGTCAAATACCCATAGCCTCCCGGCCGTCGTCATCTCAGCCTGTTTCCCAGTGCTCTTACTGACAAGTGAATATCAAAATCAAGTGTGACCAAAAGGATCCAGCATGTACGCAATGCGAGAAGAAGAATCAGCCATGCCCTGGCTACCGCAATCTCGTCGATCTAATGTTTAGAGATGAAAGTTCCCATGTTATCAAGAAAGCGGTCAAGACACGGGCTCGATCTAATCAATCACAAAAGAGTCCTGTTAGCCAGGAGCTCGCCTCGGCCTCAACACCTCCCCCATCATCCGTTGTGACTATCAAGTCACCACCGACGTTCGCCATTGACCCGAGGTCCAGTGTAGCCCCTGCCCCTGCCACCAAGACAGAGAAACCAAACAAGGTCAAAGCGAGACGTGCTCGGAAATCTAGCACTCGCTGCCGCGCGCCTGTCCTTTCCGCTTTGATTAACGACTGGAGCCGGTCTCCATCGGAAACCTCTCATGAAAGCCCGAGTGATGCCAGCGATGTCATTGGTCCAAGTGAAACAACTGAAGACCGCGATCACTTGGATGACGCTCTATCACCTGAACTACAAGACAAGGGCACTGCTTTTTTCTTCTCTCGCTACGTTGTAGCCGACAGAGGCTCTTATCAAAACTATGCTTTTATTTACGATGTATGGAAACCTCCGGACTCGGCACAGGCTCAAGTTGATCCAGTCACTGTCAGTATGACAGCTGTTGGACTTGCAGGATGCTCGCAGGTTTTCCGATCCCCAGATCTTATGACACGGGCACAAGAGAGCTATGCTATCGCCCTCGGATTGACGCACCGTGCACTTCGAGACCCAATCGAGGTTGTGAAAGACACAACCATGCTCGCGGTCTTGATACTCGGCACTTTCGAGTTTGTTTCGGGATACAGTTCCCATACGATGCGTGCCTGGCAAGACCACGTTAATGGAGCTGCTGCCCTGGCAAACATTAGAGGTGCTGCCCAGTTTCGAAGCAAAGCTGGTGCTCGCATGTTTCTCATGCTTTGCCATACAGTTCTTATAAGCTGCATACAGAGCGGCCTACCTATGCCACAAACACTAATAGACCTTCGATACGAGATTCCCCCTTCTGAAGAACTCGGAGGACCTGATTTTCATGTGGCATATCCCATATACAAAGCACTACAGGTGCGCTACGATATCAACACGAGAAAACTAGTCGGTCTTGATGATGTTGTCGCCGCCATATCAAATGTTGAGAAGGAATTTTCATCGATACTATCCGGACTGCCAGAATCTTGGAAGTACCATCGCGTACGGCTGACGCAACCGGACCCTCGAGTACCAGGACAAATATGCCACGTCTATGCTGGGCTTCTTCAATCCACCACTTGGAATATGGTGCGCGGAATAAGGATGATGCTGCTGGAAACGCTCGTCGAGCAGCTTTGCGCTGCTGTGGGATTGGCTGACCGCGCTGCACTATCAGACAATCATTTCCAGTTACTTGCCAAATCCCTCAAAGTGTTGGATATGCTAGGACAAGCAATTGCAGCCAGCGTTCCCCAGCATCTCGGAGTTGTTAGTATCCGGGACATAAGGAACAAGAAGGACCAAGGGCACACAGTTTCGATTGCAGCCAAGAAACAAGCATGCCGTGTTATATCGTCGCCATTTGCGCAAGACTCACGAGTCGGCCCGGGAGAGGATACATCCAGTAGCGGTGGTAGTCCGGTACTATTTGATCCAACGCAGTCGACGCCTCACACCGACGATGTCACTCGTTTCATGAGCCTTGCGTCGGCAAATAATACCATCATCTGGCCGTTGTACATGCTAGGTATGTCATCGGCATGTTCCCCAGAAACTAAACAATATGCCATCGAGGGCCTGCAAGCTATCCACAGAGAAGCTGGTCTGGAGCAAGCGCGTGTGGTGGCGGGACTATTGCAGGAGAAGGATAACCCCCTGACTCTTAGCCCATCACTCCTCAGCAAGCTTCCCACGGTTGACGCAAACGCTCTACCGTCAACAGTCTAATCCACCTGAACGCCGAGCCTGACTTGAGCGTGCCATATTTGGATTCGCTCCCCATTACTTTTCACCATTCGATCGGGCATCAAATTGAGACATGGCGACAAGTTGTATGCCATGGTTGCAATACCAACGGGCTTTTTTCAATTCTTAGCATAATTTCTGTTAGATGAGACGAGACGTAGAGTGCACATACCCGTCACCTTTTGGATGGATTGCCGACGCGTTGCAGCATAGCATGGACGAAATGTTTCCCATTGCTTAATTTACCAACTGTCAAAGTTCCCAAACCCACCCCCCTTAATCTTCTTGCGTGCTGGTTCCTCCCACGTGTCAACGTCCTCAATATCAGCCTCGTTGGTCGTCGCTGTGTTCTGATGAGTTGCGGTCTTCAGGTATTTGCCAACGCTCTCACCGGCGCCTGTGCTCTCAACAGTGCCGTCATTGCGTATCCGTTTGCCGGTCCAAGTTGTCTTGTCATCGTCTGTGCCACCTTGTAACTGAATCTTCTCCTGTTCCCTGGTCTGACGCTCGTGTTCCTGTTTTTGTTTCTGAAACTCGGCGAAAGGGTCGTGAAAGATAACGATGTCTTTGATAACAATCTTGTTGAGGGGTCGGCTAGACCCATCTGTAGGTACATCCTCCATCTTGGAAAGAACATTGAGATTCTCGACAACCTTTCCAAAGACTGTGTGCTTGCGGTCAAGGTGTGGCGTGGGCTTATACGCAATAAAGAACTGACTTGAGTTTGTATTCTTGCCCTTATTGGCCATGGAGACTAGTGATCAGAGGTTAGCGAGGACTACAACATGCTTATGATGGGTTACTAACTCGTTCCTCGGGCATTGTGTGACATTGGACCGTCGAACTCATCATCGAAATACTTTCCCCATATACTCTGCCCGCCTCGGCCCGTGCCTGATGGATCACCGCCCTGAATCATAAAGTTTGGGATGTTTCGATGAAAGGCTACACCCTTGTAGTAGCCAGTCTGTGCTAATCTTATGAAATTCCACACAGCCTTGGGTGCAAACTCAGGATACAGCTCGATTGTTATGTCGCCCAGATTTGTTTCTATTCTGGCATACCCGGTTGTCTTGACTCGCTTGGGCTTTAGCATATACTCCTCATCCGTCAGCAGAGCTCTCTCGCCGCTCGTCTCAGGTGTCAGTCCTGTGCTGGTGAAACTAGCGGCGGCTTTGCCCGTGGTGTAAGCTGCCGAGTTAGCAGCCAGCTTCTTGTCCTTGATCATAGAATGGCGGATAACATTGTTGGCAGCAGTAGGCTTGGTGAGGGCAGTCGAGCTACGATTGATATCACCGCCCTGCTCACGAGCCTTGCGCGCCTTCTCCACCGCGGCTTTCGCACGCGAAACCTTGTCGCCCAGGCTTCCTAATGCACTGGAGTTGATATTGCCGGCATTGCGCTCGTCCTCCTGTTCCTTGGTCAATTGCGCCTGCTCGCCATCCTTCAGGTACTTGAACTGGTCCAGGTTGCGACTTGCCGCACTCTGGGGATCCTGAAGTGTAATTATGTCGGCGCGACTAAACTCTTCATCATCGACGAGGTCACGCCAGGATTTGGCCTTGATATTCATACGCTCGACCGTATCCCAAGCGAAGACATTGGCGTAGGTTCCATGACGAATGGCAACAATATGTGTGTTGTCGGTGAAGACTTTGTAGGTGACCGGATCGATCAAGTCGCCTTTTCCGTCGCTCAAGCCCGCGCCAAGAGAGTCTGATTCTGAATTCCGAGCAAAGTTGAGACGGATCAGATCTTTCTTTTGTAGAGACTCGCCAGTGACGGGGTTCTGGTTAGGGTGCTTGTCAAGCCAGGCGCTGATGACCTCAACGTCGAAGATCGTTCCACCGGGGGTGCATACAGGGTTCTTGAAGGGTTGGAGACTGGCTGCGCAAAAGTTAAAAGGAAGACGGCGAAATGATGCACTGGCGTTTTGATTGCGAGAAGAAGCGCCTGCGCCAACACTGGGGGAGAAGGCGTCGGCTGAGGACCACTCTGAGTGTGTAATCTGGAGTCATTGAGTCAGATGGAACGTGAGTGTTGTTAGACGAGGAGACCTACATAGAGCTTGTCTGTTCCTTTACCCATTGTTGCGCTGGTTCAACGTAAAGAACTTGGGGGGGAAAAGAAGCTATGATGATGAAGATGGAATTTCACAGTCGCATTCATGGACTAACTATAGGTACGTTAGACTTATGATGCGCCACCACGCTAGGCTGTGGGCACCTTAGCAGCTAACATGGTGCCTGAGACGACCTGGGGCTCATCGCTACCGTGGACCTCTGAGCCAATGGGAAAACAGGGGCCCTTGGCTTCTCCTGCCGCTGGTGCTGACCTGGCATCACCGGCGACCAATTACGTATACACGTTGGTTACTCCCTTGAATCTGCAACTCGTCACTTATTAACTCGAGGCATCTTCTTTCAAACCTCGATCTACCTAATTGAATTTGACTCATCAATTTCCCGTATCGCCCAATAACTCTACAAAATATCGGTCGTCTCCGAGTCGACAAGGACGACGCTAGAAAGGACTCTCGACAGGCTCGATATGCTCCATAAATTGAGAAGCTCCCGCGCCACCACTTAAACGTTGCTCAAGCTCCCTTTGGTCTCGCACGTTTGGTCTCTCGTCTTGAATTTCGGCCTTCTTGATTCCAACGTCGCCCCCACGTATCTCACCGTAGCACGCCGACGCTCCCGCTGCGACCACCGACATAATAATCATGAGGTTCCTAACGGGACTGCTCGTGTTGGGCATGTCCCTTTGGACAACCCAAGCTTATGAGATTGGACTGGTACGGGCGGCCTCCATCCTGCGATGCAATGCGAATCGTTCGGATCGCAAATACTAACGTCTCTGTTATCTAGAGCGAGAAGGAAGGCTATCAAGAATACTGTACCGGTAGGTCATGTCTCCAACATGCAAGGCGACTCTTGGATCTAACATGTTCCAGGCATGTACAGCAAAACCTCATGGGGTGGACCCGTTGACCCATTCATCCTCGTCAAGTTCCTCAACACCAGCAACTCCGATGTAAAGGATCCGATTGCGAGCCTGGTGATATTTGAGTGGAAGGACCGAAACCTCGTTGGAATCCCCGATCCGAATACTCCTGGCAACGTAAGTGCTGGCGATTCCATATGCATGCCGCGCACGCACTCTTCTGACACATGATAGCGACTTGGCGTCTGTGGTGACGATTTCGTCAAGCAAGGTTACTGTAACAAGACCGATATTGGCAAATTCATCCTGCATCCCGACGTCGACAAGAAGTCTTCGAGCGTGGTCCTCACAAAGGCTGTCCACCTCAACGATGCGGCTCCAATCAATTATGCTATCAAGAAGACCGGATACTACTGCGTTCTTACAGATGTGGTAAACACAAAGAAGTACGACCTAGTAGTCGAATATCGCAACGCTTATGGCGAGCTAGAGGCAACCCAGATTCCTAAGTTGCCCTTCTATGGTGGCATGAGTATTTTGTATGCTCTCCTTGCTGCCTACTGGGGTTTCTTGTACTATCAGCACAGGCATGACATATGTAAGCAGGAACCTCGTATACGCTGCTTCAGCTAATTGCATGCTGACCTTACTCAGTGGCTGTGCAAAACTACATCACGGCCATTCTCGTTTTCTTAGTGGTGGAAATGCTCATAACATGGGGTTTCTATGGTTTGCCTCTCCTTTGGTTTAGTCTACCCGTCCTAACTCGAGTATAGAATACCAGAACCGCCATGGCTCCAATGTTGGCTCGAAGGTTTTCCTTACCATTGTTGGAATTCTTAACGCTGGCCGAAACTCATTCTCGTTCTTCTTGCTGCTTATTGTCTGCATGGGCTATGGTGTTGTGAAGCACACCCTCGGTAGGACCATGATTAGGGTGCGATGGCTTGCAGCGGCTCACTTCCTGTTTGGACTGGTCTACTCACTGACTTTCCTCTCCATCACCCCTGAGACAGCTGGTAAGATCTCTATAATGAACTGTTTCATTAGTCGTATCTGACTGAATATAGGCCCATTTGTGCTTCTTATCGTCCTACCCCTGGCGGGCACATTGACTGCCTTCTATGTCTGGACACTCAACTCACTCAACTGGACACTCAAGGATCTCCGCGAGCGAAAGCAGCACGCAAAGGAAGCCATGTACCGAAAGCTCTGGTGGGCCATCCTCATCAGTGTCATGGTCATCTTTGGCTTCTTCTTCTTCAACAGCTTCACCTTTGCCTCAGCCAGCGATCCCGACTTTGTTCCTTTCCATTGGAAAACACGATGGTTCATCCTCGATGGCTGGTTAAACGTTGTCTACTTTGCTGACGTCGCATGGATCGCCTACCTTTGGCGCCCTACTTCCAACAACCGCCGCTTTGCCATGAGTGATGAGATTGCTCAAGATGACGATGGCAACTTTGACCTTGGCGATATCGGTGTTCCAGGAGAAGACTCGGATGACGAGGACGTCGAAGTGGGCAAGACTCGCAACGACTCGAGCAACGCCAATAGCCTCTCCTTTTCAAGTGCGTCGCAGAGCAGCGCTCAGCCACCCAGAAACAATACTCGTACCGCTCCTCGTGAGTCACTGGAGAATGAGACCATTTTTGCTATAGG
This sequence comes from Fusarium fujikuroi IMI 58289, assembly GCF_900079805.1. Taxonomy (NCBI): domain Eukaryota; kingdom Fungi; phylum Ascomycota; class Sordariomycetes; order Hypocreales; family Nectriaceae; genus Fusarium; species Fusarium fujikuroi. The sequence goes on along the minus strand of NC_036628.1, from coordinate 1,820,826 downwards.
CGAGGATGGCGACAAGTTTTCAGACGATGGAAGTGACGAAGAGGACGCAAAGCTTGTGAAAACGAAGTAAGAGGAGGATGGCAATTGACTTACGCTGGATCTGCATGCGATCAAAGCTGGGCGCATCCTGTTTGTGTAATTGTAGGGTTGTCGAAGGGATCAAATCTTACTGATGAATGAACTGAACTGAGTTTTCGATTAAGCAACATTTTCTTGCGTGGGTAGTGAGTAATACGTGTAGTATATGGGCTTTTGGGTTTAGGTTTGGATAGATCAGAGTTGTCGTATAAGGATACAATGGTTTGATCAATTTACATACTGTTACAATATCGTTTCAGACTTTATTCTCCTAAAGCACCGTAGTGCAGTACAGCGGCCGAGCAATGTCCATTGCTAACCCAAGACATCACCCCCAAACCCAACTGGTCGTCTTCGACCGTCATTCTCAGGTAGGATAGCCAATGCTTTATACAGTTTCCCCATGCCGTCAGGGCCCTTATCAACAAGGCGCTTCCAGGCTCCGTCGATCTTATCAGCAGTCTCCTTGTCGACGCCCGACGCCTTGGTCAATTGTTCAGCACGCTCTCGGATGCCCATCAACTCAAGAAAGTCACCCTGGTTGACGGGTCCATGAACTTCAACGCCTTCACTTGCTGACATGGCCACTTCAGCAATGGCAGTGAAATCGACATCTGCACTCAAGTCGACCAGACCAGGCGCAGAAAAGGGATTCACTCGCTTGTGGTGCCGGATACCGCGAAGGGAGTTGATAGGGACGGTATCTGACGTTCCGTAATCAAGAATAAGGGCAGCACCGCTGGGCTTAGTCTTGGGATACTGTTCAGAACCGCCGATACGAGTTGCAAAGTCTGTAGCGAAGATGGACGCATCTGGGCACACTTCAATGACGGAATTGGGCAAATTCTTGAGCTTACGGTACCTCGTTGAGGTCTCAGGGAGGAAACGAGAGTGGCGAGTAGGCGTGGATGAAAGTGTAAGCTGGAATTCAGGAGGCGGCTCATCTTGCTGTGATTTTGGTGTTCCAAGTTGAGCGTGAGTGACGCCCGGCGGCGTCGGCGAGACCATCATTTCTCGCCATTCCATAGCGGGTTTGGTGTTCTCAGGTGGTGGTTGAGCAGACGAGGCCGGTGAAGATGCCTTTGGTTGAGGGGGAGGAGCTGAAGCGGATTGGAAGCTGTGAATAGGGAGAGCATCAAAGAACTCATGAGCGATTATGAAGGGCATTTTGTCAGCTCCTGCGTACTGCCGTTAGCCAGACCCGTGACATTATGTGAGCTTTTCCTACCAATTGGAATAGACTTGATAGTGTCGGTCCAGACAATCTGCTTGCCGTTGTACTTGCTGGGGCTATGAAAACCAGACTTTGACTCTGATGATGGCGCATCCGGGCCGCAAAGGAGTTGTTTCTGGGTGTTTCTCAGTTCGCGGCTGGCTTCAACCATGTATACAGCATCGATACTATTAGCCATCGCAGGAAATCGTTGAATGGTCTATAATTCAAGTTAGTGAGTCTTTCAAGCTCAACCAATGAATGTCACATACTCGAAGCATATCATCCATAAGAGTACCTCGACCAGGGCCAACCTCGATGAGTTGGACGCCCTCTTTAGGGCGACCTTGGCTGATCCATTCAGCGATGAACCAGATACCGACAAGTTCACCAAAGATTTGCGAAATCTCTGGCGATGTAACGAAATCTCCTTTTGTGCCAAACTGATCCCGACCTTCACCAATGGCCCCAGTGTAGTAGCCTCCAATATCTCCAGTCAAGCACATGCGCATGTAACTGGCCAACGGAACAGGTCCAGTTGTCTAAGAAGAATGGTCAGTATAAGCATGAACTTGTAGCGGGTTTCACTCACTGATATAGCAGCGAAGAGCTGCTTGGCTAATGGCGTTGACCACTGTCTCTCGCTCTCCTTCTGGTTCTCGTTCTTGAATATCTCATCAATATCTGTGGCATCTTGATATTTACGAACAGTGGATGAGAGGCTCCGGCCAACACAAGGATTGAACAAGTTTGGCCATGGTATACACCGGCCACCGTCCAGTTTCAGTCTCGCAAAAGGTTTGGAGCCTAGTGACCTAAACATCCTGAGCCTGTCTCCTGTGAGCGAGAGCAATTGACTTAGCTACAGAATAAATCAGCTGGCGATGCTCTCACTTCCATGTAAGCTGTACCTAGTAGTGCAACAAGTGATGATGCTTTTCGAAGTAAGTATTTACCGATAAGATAAGAAACTTGCCCATCCATACCTACTAGGTAAGGCAACTTGGACGTTTCCCCCCCGCAACACCAATTCGTTTCACTCATAAACCAGGCACCATTAGACAGCGTCATATGCGTGACTTTGGAAGTTTTTTCGTTTCGATTCCTATCCATAAACTAGTTACAGAAGCTACGCGCAGTCTCCCACGGCCGCTATGTCCAGCAAATCTCAGTGGGCCGACACCGAAGAAGACGCCCGTATCGACGCCAAACTCAAGGAAGAAAAGCGACGTAAGAAGGCAGAAAAGGCTCGAAAGATTGAAGAAGAGAAGAAAGCACAAGAAGCTGTGCAACGAAAAGCGCTCCAACTTGACGATGACCGGCCCTCGAAGCGCCGCAGGATCACCCCCGAACCAGGCGCAAACCAACAAGGCAAGGCACCTCCAGCGAAGCTGTTGCGGTTTCCATCGGGCGCCTGGGGGAAGTGCAGAAGCGTTGAGAATTACGAGAAGCTAAACGATATCGAGGAGGGGACTTACGGCTGGGTTGCGCGGGCGACAAACAAAGCTACGGGAAAGGTTGTCGCGCTCAAGAGGTTGAAGCTGGAACCTCAAGATCGAAACGGGCTCCCCGTCACAGGCCTGCGGGAAATACAAATATTAAAGGATTGCCAACACCGGAATATTGTCATCATGGAAGAAGTGGTTGTAGGCGACGACGTATCACGGCCAGACAAGTAAGCACATGACACTTGGTTGGCGTTGGAGACTACAGCTAACAGCCAGGCCAGCTCTTTATTCCTCGTCCTCGAATTCGTCGAACATGACCTAAAATCCATTCTTGATGATATGCCCGAGCCATTTCTCTCTTCCGAGGTAAAGCGCCTCCTATTACAGCTTACGTCAGGCATTGCATATCTCCATGACAACTGGATTATACATCGCGACCTCAAAACCTCTAATCTCCTCCTTAGCAACCGTGGCCAGTTGAAAATTGCCGACTTTGGTATGGCCCGCTATGTTGGCGATCCTCCCCCGAAACTAACACAACTCGTCGTCACTCTTTGGTACCGGGCTCCGGAGCTACTACTTGGCGCAAAGACATACGGTGCGGCGGTAGACATGTGGAGCGTGGGCTGTATATTTGGCGAGCTAATAACCCGGGAGCCTCTTCTCCAGGGCAAGAATGAAGTCGATCAAGTCTCGCGCATCTTCGAGCTCTGTGGTGTTCCCACAGAAGAGATATGGCCTGGGTTTCGTCGTCTCCCCAATGCGCGCTCATTGCGACTTCCCAAGACACAAGGCGCTACCGGATCTGTCATTCGCGCTCGCTTTCCCGGCCTCACTACCGCAGGCGCCAATTTGCTGGGTGACCTCCTATCACTTGACCCTGAAAGAAGACCGTCGGCGAGTGAGATGCTGCAGCACGAGTACTTCCGACAGGACCCAAAGCCTAAACCGGAGAGCATGTTCCCAACGTTCCCTAGTAAGGCGAATCAGGAACGACGAAGGCGTGCAGAGCCTCACGCGCCTGTGCGTGGTGGACAGGCTGCATCGCTGGGCGATGCTGACTTCAGTGGCATTTTTCAGGGGCGGGATAAAGAAGAAAGGGGGGCAGGGTTCCAGCTGCGTATGGTCTAAGTTTATGTGCATTGTGTCAATTCCAACGTTGTTCCTGGGAGGCGAAAAAAGCCATCAACGTTTACCACGATATGTGGAAATAAACCCGAAGCACATATATAATTGATTCTCTAGGTGGGTTAAGCTTATTATGGGGTTAGGCGCATATAAGAACCTTAATAGACAACCATAGAGATACAAGATTTAAGACGGGGGTTATGATTATCTGAAGACAAACTTGCCGCAATCGGTTCCCAAGGACCGATGAGATTAATATATATATAGTAGATAAGATCATTAAATGATTCAACTCATTTCGATCACCTGATTAATCATAAGCATCCAAACTGGGGCTCTCCCTGTTCTTGCGATGTGACTTCACCACAGCGACACCCGTCTGTCAACGCCTTCAACAAAGTGTGAAATATCCCGATAAAAGTGAAACAATAACCAATAAACAATTTTTCTCCTTCTGATGCTTGCCTGTCCATAACACCCCCGATGATAACTCCAAAAATCAGTTGACAAAAAAAACAAAAAAAAAGGATAAAAAACAGAAATGACACTAGGTGCTTTGACTAGTTGTTGCAGATATCACAGTTCCATTGGGGATAGGGTGTGTAGGCTGCAGGTGTGTACATGCCAAACTGGAAGGTCTTCTCAACTTGCAGGTAGCCAGGAGAGGGCAGGTCGGTGATGGCCGAGTCAGAATCCTTGATGACAAGCGTGTACATGCCGACCACGAGAGGAGCATCGGGGTCGTTGGCCTGCTTGCTGGTGTCCCAGACGAAGGTAGGGTTGGTCGCAAAAGTCATATTGGCAGTGAGAGTGTATGTCTCGCCTGCGGAAGACTGGCTGACAAGGACGTCGATGGCAGTTGGTGTGCCCTCAAGTGAGGTGTAGTTCCAGCCGAAGGTGGCGTAGTCACCAATCTTGAAGAGAGGTGTGGGAACATACATGGTATCGGGAAGTGTCATGCTCACACCACCGGGCTGAACATCGGCAGAGAAGGTTGTGCGCTTGGGTGCAGATGTTCCAGTCTTGGTGCCGGACTTCTTCTTGCCTGTCTCGGTAGCGGTCTTGGTGTTGTCTGTAGTTCCAGTCTCAGTGCCTGTCTCGACTTTGGCGGTGTTCAAGTTGGTCTGTTTAGCGCTGTTCTTTCGGGTGCTTGAAGCCTCTTCATTGTCGGTTTTGTCTTGACGAGCCTTGATAACGCCGGTCTCCTGTGGCACTATGAAGAGTCAGTAAAAGGGGTTATTTACGGGTGGGTGAGAAGGTTAGCGTACTGGCTTCATGTGCAACGCGTCGGACAACGACTGAATCGGCAGGAGGAAACCAGTTAGGCCATGCTGCCGCTAGAGGGGCAACAGAGGAGAGGCAGACAGCCAGCTGAAGGAGGTTCGAGGCGGGACGCATGATGAGATCTTTGATGGGTTTGAGAACCAAAGGGGGGTCGAGCGAGATAAAGTCAGGGCGGTCACAGTGGTTGTGGTTAGCGATTAAACCGATGAGTGAGTCCCGAGTGTCGATGATGGTGTTGTCGATATTGATCGATTATATTCCAAGAGATGGCTGGACCGTTTGTACGTGATACTAATAGATGTCGATACCAGAAGATGCCAAGCGTGTCCAAATCGACGAGCGAACGAAAGATGAAGTGTATAGCGAAGTTAGAGAAGTAGCAAAAGACGAGAAACAACAAAGGCCGATGAAACGGTGGTTACGACGATCTGCTGCTAGTCTCAAAACGCTTGAATTGATCGATCTCAAAGATAACGAACGAGAGTAAGAAGCGAGAGATGGACAAGAAATCATCAGAGCAAAAAAGAGGGATCAGAACAGGGGAAAGCGTTACCTATGTTGGGTTGGGTTGGCCCAGCAGGCGGGAGGAGCAAGGGGTTGGTCTTTTCCATTAGCACATGCTAACCTCACTAAGGTAAGGTAACCTACATAGATATCTAGGTACCTGGGAGATGTACGTACCTACCGTGGCTACACCAGATTGACTTTAAGACTCCTTCCTTTTGGGTGGAGGTCTGAGCGGTAACCGTTGAATTTTTGTTAGTGGATGCTTGTAGGTAAGGTACCTCTCATGCTATACCTTACGGTGGCGCTGGATAAAAGTGTTTACACAGCCTTCCCCGAGGGCTGGATTATTGGGTCTATTCTACTACGTAGGTACCTACCCGCGGTAAGACGAGGAAGTCATCTCGTATTGACTGACGATCTGGATCCTTGTGTTTCTCTTTACGTATCATCCCAGCATCCGTACAAGAGGTAACAATGGGTGCATTGTTTCTAGAGACTTCGAATAAACAAAATAATGATGGCATACACGCGTCTACTCCGTACTGTTGTATGTACTCTAGCACAAAGTTTACCTAGCGTAGACCGTCGCTCAGGGTGGTTGATGAATTTGGATTGGAGAACTCGCAATAGGAAAAGTCAACGATGGAACGAGGGAGAATGCATCACATGATCTCGTGTTTGTGAGTCTGCTTCACCTAAAAATAACCTCCTAGCCCTTGTTGATTCCCCGCCGTCCCTGTTCGGAGTCCCCTAAGCTCCCGCTATTCTCGGCAATCATGCACTAAACATGGTGCATGGCTCCATCAGCAGATTTTTGTTCTCGACGGTTTGTCAAGGGACGGGTCATGCATGCCGTCGGGGTGTGAAGAGCCACGAACTCATCTGCTCGTGTTGTCTGCTGATTATTTAACTTTTTTTTTTTTTTTTTTTTTTTAAAAAAAAAAAAAAGAACCTTAGTTTTATACTGAAAAGTATCTCCTGTCGATTGTCTTTTCACCGACTAAGCCTCGTTCAGCCTCATCCGTAAGACTAACATAAACTGCCCATCTTGACAATGGCGTCTTAAATTAAAGTGCCCCCTCCGTCCCCGTCCCTGTCCCCGTTATTATTAACTCCCGATCAATGTAACATACCTCTTCCGTGTCTCGTGGACCCGTCTTCCACAACATCAAGGCACAGTGTTTGCCAGCAACGTTTGTAAAATACAACGGCTGTGCAGACTCAAGTATCCATCTGTCTGTTTGGTTGAGAACCGTCTGGTTACATACCTAATGCCCCGGTGCTGTTCCTTTGATACTTTCTTTCTCTTTCCCCTTGTGTCATGACTTACTTGGAGTGTTCCTCTTCAATGCTAGCCATACATACACTCGCTTCCGGGATGACTCCAGGTCACATCGAGGAGTGATGGTATTATCACGTCCCTCTTTCAATTCTGTATCATCTTTCGTGCTGCAATGGTCTTACAGCCAATAGGTTTCTGTGTATACCTACCTACCTACCGTCAAAGTCTTGACTCAAAAGTAACGGAGACCATAAAACATATTCAATAATATATGGTATACATTAATCTGCAGGTGATGGACGAATCAAAGTCCTCCAACATCGCCAATGTTTGCCTTTTTCAAGCCAGTAAACGGCCAGCGGGAGGCTCGCAGCCGCACGTGAATCAGGCCCGTTGGTTCGCCCTGCCTTAGGAAGGTAGGTTTATGAGATCCATTCCAATGGTGGCTGCCTGTCCAATCTTCCATGCCCGGAGGAGAAAGTGCTCTGATAACTAGAAGCACTTTCCATCAAACCCTTATATATTAGTTTCACCAACCATTTTGGATTTTCTCTTTTCATCCGTATCAAAATCAAGATCAGCTCTTGAGCCAACGAATTACCAACATGAGCATCAACATGAGAATGAGCATGAACAAGACGCAGTAAGCAAGAATTACTATAGTTCGATTGGGAACCGAGACACCACGTAATACTCACCTATTCGCAGGAAACAAGATGTATGACCCCTGTCTTGCTTATTGGAGAGTCCTTTGTACTCAGCAGAGGACTACCAAAAAATGCATGAAATGCAAGTCGTGCAAACGCTTCATCGAACTGACACTGGTCCAAGGGCCTTGATATGCCAGTGAGCGACCCCCAATGCGTGTACGTGCCTCAAGAGGAATACCAGAGCCTCCTTACGATTGCTCACCAGTATGGTATGTAATCGCGGCACAGCCTATACTAGCAATCTCTGACAGTTGCCTGTGATCAGTCTACCTACGTCAGAATCTCATCGCACAAGGGCTGAACGAAGCAACTGTGGATGTACGTTACCAATTCACATCCGTCTACCAATCTCTAAACTTTCTGTAGTCTCTCTGCCTTCAGAAGTCAGCTGGACATGCGCCCCCCTATGCCCCTGAACAGTTTGAACCATCGCCACCGGCAACGTTAACGTACAAAGAACAAGCATCTCCTTTCCCAGTTCAATCGAATACCGCTTCGGGCTGCCCTGACGAAGAGCAAGGGCTTCGTTTTAACAGGAGTTGGCAGCCTAATGCGTCTTATCGACCCTCAACCTATCCGGGTGGCTCGATCAACCGGAAAGGGCCCGGATATTTCCATGACAACAAAAGACCGGAGATCAAGGAGTGGTTTGAGCGCTCTGCGCAGAGGTCAGTCCTACTCCTCAATGTACCTGATGGCGTCACACATGGGGATGTTGCTGCGGTTATTCGAGGGGGTCCTGTTCTGGAGATCTTTCTTCGGGGCAAAGATAATACTGCCACGGTCTCCTTTTTGCATGGGGCTGATGCCTGTGCTTTTATTGAGAACTGTCGTACAGATGGTTTGTACATCAAAGACCGGAAGGTAAGTGCGTTTGCGAAAGGAGCCGATGTCATTCTTATACGCCATGGCAGATACATACCAAATGGTCTGACTACCAGTTCACACTGAGTGGCCAGGTTGCCCATCATATTCGCAAGGGTGGCTCTCGTAACTTCGTCATCCGCAAGCGGGACCCCAACCTCACTATTCAGGCTATCCGCGGTGATCTGGAACACATTCACAATCTTCATGTGATCAGCATCGAATTTGAGAAGGACAGCTGTTTCATCAGCACCAATGCGGTCCATGGCGCTATCTATGCTCGAACTTGTCTTCAGAGCCGAGTGTAAGTTAGGCTCTGTCCGATGTTGAAGACCAGCCAGTTGTCCAGACAGTGCTAATTGGTAACTTATCAAGAGAGTACAGGGCTTCCCGTATTGAATGGTATGCCGATGAATGTGCACAGCCGTTTGAGAGAACATCACCTGCATTTCAGGACCCCGTCCCCGATGTAAAGTCGCAGAGAAGTGTCATTGCCGCCCATCCATCACGCAAGGACCTCATGGGAAACCGTTTCCAGCTGTTGGATCTTTCTGATAGTGATGGGAGTAATGGGGATGATTCGTCTGACGACTCTTTTTGAGTTACTTGAGGCACAGCATATTCGATTCTTCGATCTAGTGTGATCTGGAGATTAATTTGCTGTGACGGTAATGATCTGTTCATTGGTGAGGGTTTTGCTTCAATCCTCAGTGTGAGAGAGAGGTCTAATCATGGAACATACAGTGGGGTTTGCTTGGCTGTAGATATCAGATGGTCAGTTTCTTATTGGCTCTGGGATTACTTTTCGAAAGCAATCTCCTCAATGTCGACTCCAAGGCAGATTATTATCGAGAGGGAGCATCACAATACCTGCATGGTGGTGAGAGGGCATCAATCTAATGCACGAAAGGATTATTATGATATTTCGTGTTACAACTTTAAATAGCCTGCCTATGGAATTAACTCTTCGACTGTGCAGCAGCTCAAATGCCAGACTGGACCTTTCCCTCGTCCATATCACCACAACCGCGATCCATAGATGGGGTAGATACGTTCGATATATGCAATATAACACAGGATTTTGATGTCTTTAATATGAATCGATGATGAGAACCGTTCTAGTGCGCAAAGGCCTGTGGGGATCTGCCTTGGTTGTCGAACGCGGCCAGTGCATACAACACGCACTATTTGCGCTTGTTTCAAGTTAATTCATCTAGCCCTCAAGGCTCCTCTAGCTTATGCGAATATTCCAGTAAGTTCAATACTTTTAATACCAACTAGATCTCCAGGAATTGCCCTCTAGTTGTTTTTTCTCAAGTTGTCAGGTTCAAGATGGCCAAATCGCAATATTATAGATGCAGGGTTAGATTATAAAATTATAAAATTATAAAATAAATAAAAAAGAACTTTAAAAAAATCAAAGGATAATAATAATCTAAACAAAGGATTTAAAGAAAAATAGAAAAAAGGAAAAAAAGCACGCAAATAACGTCCATCTTTGGTAGGTCGATCGAGCCTCAGTTCTGTCCGGACGATCAGGTTCTTGTCGCTCATGCCACTAAGCACTGCTTTAACCACTTGACCATGCCATCGAATTCCGTCGTTGTTGAATCAGAAAGAGAGTTTATGATTCATAAAGGTCTAAAGGTTTCGTAGGATCTGGTTGAATGTTTCATGGCGTATGTGTGATGATAGGTACCTTAGTTGTTGGCAGCTGGCTCGCACTGCCAAGCAAGTAGCAGATGTAACAGACACGTTCCCAGCAACAGCAATGAAGAGCAGGTTCTGTGGTCTCGAGTGGTGAGGGCGTCTATCAAAAGGTCAGGGAGGACACACCTGACGATCGTTGAATCAATTGCTTTTCTTTTGTTGTTAAGACCCGAAACTGTCGAGAATTCTATTTACCCCTGAAGTCTGGTATCTCCTCCACCAAAACCAGGGCTGCTGCTGACCCATTGAGATCACCATTACGGGTCTGACTAACAACCAGATAGTAGATCGATTTTTGAGACGAGCGAGTCGATGTGGTAAGTGAGCCCATGAGCCTTTAAACCGAACTGCTTGAGTATCTACCTGTCAGGGGCAGCGAGATTTGAATCCATGTCAGAGGGCTATAGAGCCAGAACTAACCCGATAGGAAGGCAACCTGAGGTGCCAAATGCACCGGCAAATGTCTCAAGTACCTCTACGTGGCTAAAGAGGAGGAAGCCTCAACGAGTTCTCAACGGAGTAGTTGAAGGTCTGATTCTACCTTATTCAACGTACGCAGCAGCGGCGGTCAACTAAAGCATCCCCCATGGCTGCTTCTGGTACTCACTCAATAATACTCGTACATATACACATACGGACCTGGGTCATAAGAGAAAATCAAGGAGCACATCAACATTCATCAGTCAAAGCAACAGGTCTGAACTGGTCAAATCAGTAAAGTTTTATCATTAGGCTTCTTTGAGGATGCGAAGGAGCAGTCACTCACACGGCATGAATAATCACCATAAACATCTAGAGTCGGATAACAGTGCAGGCCAAACAAAGTGACGATAACGATCGCTTAGCAATTGGATACCACGCTAGCTCATAGTTTGCCAAACCAATAGATCCCACACAAGGCTCCATTGCAATGCTCCCCCGTTCCTATAATCAACAAATAGTACAGATGAAATCACTTCTCCACTGGTCCCTTAATGATTAGCATTCTTGGTAACAGACTGTAAGTAGTCCAGCAAAAAAGTGCGTTCGGCTGGCGAGATGGGCGTCTGACTACCGCGACGGGAGGGCGGGCCGGCAGGGTCTTCAGCTCCAGAGGCCAGGGAAGCAAGACGAGACCTAGGCGTTCCGGCAATGACCTCCTTGCCCTTAGCTGCCTCCAAACTAGCAGGGGATGGCTGCTTGCCAAAGAGTGACAGCAGTTCTCTCTTCTGAGCGGGACCAGACTCACGACGACGATTCATAGCAGGGAATGCTTGTGCAATGCTTGGGCTAATGCCAGCACCCGCAGGCTGCAAGTGGCTAGACAATCCACTTGGTGAGGCAAGAGAAGTCTGAGGAGATGCAGATGTTCCACCGATGCCAAATAATTGTTCGCCCTGGCCTCGCTGAAGAATACGAATAGGCTGGGTAGGTTGCGAGGCAGCTGGTGCATGTCCTTGGGCACCACATTGTTGCGAATAATCCGCTCTTCCTTGAGATCCAGGTGTGCCAGTTTGAGTAGGTCGTTGCTGCAGTGATAGGCCGTCCATTAACGGGAGCGGGTTGGGATTAGCGGGGGCTTGTTGGGGAATGTTGGCCCTGAAATTGTCCCCGCCAACTGAACGCAGAAGTTCACTCATCATACTGCCAGGAGCGGGCTGTACAGCGGGCTGGGGTCCTTGCGCAGGAGGCTGATTCTGGTCGTCCTTGCGAAACATGCCTAACAGAGCAGAACGATGATTGTCGGCAGGAGGCCCAACCTTTGAGCCTGGCAGCTCCTTAGGACTTGGCCCCGAGCGGTCTTGACCTCCCACAGGGCCGGCCGCATGAAGGCTTTGTTGAGGACTTTGTTGCGCTTGTGCTCCGCCTAGGTTACTATACACAGCCCCCTGGCTATGTGATGGGAAGCCACGGGGGAATGGAACTTGTTGAGGCTTCTGCTGTACCTGTGGCGCGGTATTACCGCCCTTGAAAGCATTCAGAAGGGCCATGGACTGGCCGTTCAAAGGTTGTGGTCTCGGCTGCCCAGGTCCATTAAGTGATTGCTGAGGCATCTGGCCAGAGTGGCCATATTGCGCTTGCTGCTGAGTAAGGAACTGACCGGGCATAGGGTTGTTGGTGGGTTGATTGACGTCCTGGAATACACTCCTGTTGAAAACAGCTCTTTCTACCTGGGGGGGCAATGGTTGAGGATGCACTAGAGGAGCCTGATTGCTCTTATACTGACCCTCCTGGATGGAGTATTGCTGATTATATAGCTGAGGATTGCCAGCCTGCTGTCCAAGCCCCATACCCCAGTGAGCGCTTTGGTTAGGCGCGTACGGGAATGGGGGCGGTGGCTGCTGGGTATTTGTGGACGGCATCTGGTGAATATTATGATGATGCGGCGTATGAGGTTCGGGAGCGTTTGTAACTGTGTGATCAAGAGGAGTCTGAGGATAGTGAAAATGAGCTTGCGGCATGGCGCTGGTAGGACCGCCTTTGGCTTGGAGGATAGAAAGTAATGCACTTCCTTTATCCTGTTGAGCCGGAACCGGAGCAGAAACACCTTGCAATCCTTGGGTGGGAGGTTGTACCTTCAACAATCGTTGTAACTCCTGTGTCGCACCTGCAAGCGTCTCTATCGCCGGGCCTTGATCCGTAGTTTCGGCGCCAGTATCGTTCCATGCTTCATCCTCGTATTGGGCTTCGCTGATAGGTCCATAACCTTGAGAGCTGTTTGCCGCTCTCCTTGCTTCAATTTTCTTCTGCGCCACAACCCATTTCTTCAGCGGCACCAAGAATGGTGCCACCATATAAAACTTATTGGCGTTAGGTGCAGTGTTGGCGTCGTTCGCTTGACCGTTCTTGCGGCGGAAGGCTGGTAGCTCCGATAGCTTGTACCATTGGATTTTACTGATTTCTTTCCTTGTCTTGGGTTCAAATACGGTGTCCATTGGAACATCTCGAAAGACGTAAAGCCTCATGTGCTGTTCACGCATCGAGATTTCAATGTACTTCGGCTTATGTTCGGTGGGTACCAGGCCAGCAGCTCGAAGGTCCAAGCCGGTCTCTTCATATACCTCACGAACGGCACAATCCAGATCATCTTCGTCCTTGTTGATCTTTCCTCGTGGGAAACTCCAGTTGGCCCCTTTCTTCCATCCCTTGACCAGGACTGTCGAATCCATAGCCTCGTTCAGCATGATAGCACCGCGTACAGGAACACGGGTCTTGTATTCCAAAAACTCCTCAAAAGCTTTGGTATGATTCTCGACAGAAAAGTTCGCCAATAAGGGACAATGCTGGAAGATTCGTAGACAAAAGGTTCGCAGGGTCATGGACGGCAGGGTCGGGTCAAGTGGACGGATGAAATCCTCATAGAACCACTGAGCTTCTTCGACCTGGAAGCAAATTCGAGCGACGGAGGAGAGATCTTCCTGGGGAAGGTTGATGATGAAGCGGACGCAGAGGTCGTCCAGCCCTAGGTTGGTTGCGTTAGTCCTTGCTCGCAACCGCGCAGCACCCACCAACACATACAATCCTCTAACTGCATTTGTGATCCAGACATGATGGCGATGTTAGAACCACACGGCTCATGCTATGGTAGAATGTCTTAATATTCGGTTGTTGTTGTTTTTCTCTTATGTTTGTTGACGCCTTTTCAAGACTTTGCGAGACGATAATGCGAAAGTAGCTGCGAAGGCAAGCTGACCATGATTGGAGTGCGACAGCCAAGATAACGCAAGGAGCGACTGCGACAAGCGAAAAGACGCGAGCGGTGTCGAGGGAGAGGAAAGCTAGGTCACTTGAGAAGCTAAAGGTAGGGAATGCTGTACGAATTGAATGTGAACGAGTCTCAGTAGAATGCAACGTCTCTTTGACGACACGCGGGGTCGAGGCGGCAGTGCAAAGGCCGAGATGGTGGATGAGGATGTGATTTGTTGTTGGTGTTGTTGCCAGGTTTGGACTGATAGCATTGGATCGCAATGAGACCAGCGAGGTCAAAGACCCAATTCTCATTCGCGCCTTAGGTACCCTGCCTTTGGCTGAGGTGCCCGCTTTCAGGTAAGGTAGGGTAAGGTAGGGTAGGTTCAGTGCTTCGTGAGATGGAGCCCGGGCAGTCTCCAATTCAGAAGCAGCTAGCTACTGTACCTAGCTAGCTGCTGAGCCACGATTGCTGTTCCTCGCCACAGACTAGCCCCATGGATGTGGCGGTGCAATACGGCCCATGATCGTCCAACTCAATTTCTCCAACACGTTCCCTCCCGTCCAGAGTTGCATAGACGTTTCAGAGGTAGTTAGTTAGAGAGGTAATGCTCAATCGCCACTGAAAAATATGCCAGCACATGTGCATGATCGGCGTTGCAGCAGTGGTTTAACCGGTTTTGTTGAGCTAAAGTTTACGCATTAATGCTTCTAGACTGCAGGGGCTGGCTTGCTGCAGTTCTGTAGGTTCCAGAAGTTCGGGGCCGCCAATATTACATCATAGGTCACAGCACCGACTGGGCTCCCTCACCATGGACAGACATCATAAATACTTGAAAACAGGTTAATTGACCGACCAGCCAGTAAAGTCACTACAAACGCAGCAAGTGGTCATTCTATCAGGACCTTGTCCTCCCCTTATTTAATAAGAGAAGCACCCTCTCATTGTCTTGGCTCGCCCAATCTTGGTCTCGGAATTTCAAGCAGTGACATACATTCTTGTTGGTGTAGTAGTGGCCTTGTCCTTGGTCATACTCCCGCCTCTGCCAAGCTTGTCGCTTCAGCAATATTAAGAAGACCAACGACCTCGTCCCGGGTCGCGCACCGACTTCTTCAATAAGCGAAGTGTCGCTCTTGCTGTAAAACATGGCATCACTTGTCGCAAAGCTTGTCACCAAGAAGATCTTGGGAGAGACTGTCCAGAACAAATTTGGAACTGAGGTATGAAAGCATCGACACTACCTATGATCCTTTAGAGCCCGTCAAACTAACACATTATTCACAGGACCCCTACTTTGAGCATGTCCCAGCTACTCGCCTAGATGGAACGCCTACTGGCAAAGTTAAAAAGCGAAAGAAGGCTCTTCCTCCTGGCATTTCCGAAAATGATGGCAAAGTCTTGACCAAGGTCAAGCGCCGAGCGTACCGTCTCGACCTGGCTCTGTTCAGTTGCTGCGGCATCCGATTTGGCTGGGGTAGCGTTTTGGGACTGATCCCTGCGTAAGTTTGGTCTCCAAACCCAACTTGGGTCTCCATCGAACTAAGCTAACATGGGCTTCATAGAATTGGTGACGTTTTGGATATGTTGCTTGCCCTTTTGGTTATGAGGAGCTGCATGAAGATCGACGGTGGGCTGCCAACCTCTGTCAAGTCCAGGATGATGTTCAATATCATCATCGACTTTGTCATTGGAATTGTGCCCTTTGCTGGAGACATTGCCGATGCGGCCTTCAAAGCCAATACTCGCAATGCTGCACTTCTTGAGCAACACTTGCGTGAGGAAGGACGCAAGAACCTGAAGAAGAGCGGATTGCCAGTGCCAGCTATTGACCCTAGCGATCCTGAACAATTTGATCGACTTCAAGCCCAGGACCCACCAGAGTATGTGTCAAACCCACCATCGCGAAATCCCTCCATGTCGGAGCGTCGTCGACACAGCCGCAGTCGCAGCCGAGATCGCCATCGTGATGATCGTCCCATCGAACCGGAACCGGCACGAGTCCGCGAGAGCCGTGGATTCTTTGGCCGCAGCAGAGCTCAACCACACGATATTGAAACAGGTGAAGCTGAGCGTGGGTCTCGAAGTCAAAGATCACAGCGACGAGATAGAGACCGACGCTAAAGTCGGCAACTCGGATATACGTGGACGGCAAGGGGAATGAAGACAAGGGAAATGGACCAACCACGCTGACATGAGGGCGGGCCCTTGTGAGTCAGGATTATTATGGTGATGGGGTGAGAATTTTCGGTAATGCTTGAATGATCGGAAGATGCAGACGTGTTTCATTGTTATGTTGTCTAGGTACGAATGATGTTCAGTATGGATACCTTACTTTGGGCTTACCTTACGAATCTATACTAATGCGCCATGAACTCGCCGATTGATAAAGTGGGTGCAGTCGCCCGTGGGTCATGATCCTCGAATTAAATTAGAGAATAAGATCTGATAACTTCCCTTGGCATTTTCATCGACCAAGCAACTAACTGACTCAAGTGGAACCGTAATATAGAGAGATGACACAATGATCTTGAAGCCTCCGATCTAGGACTCTAAAGGGGTTTCTTTCAATGTAAATGCGAACTCACCTTGGCCTGGTCCAAGCTGATCTGAATTTAGTTGCAAACTGCGGACAGCAAAAGGGAGCTCGTGGAGGCGTTCCATCTCCGGGCCCATCACGTCAGATTCAGGGCCCAGGCCGGAACGCGGTGGAGCTCCAGCAACGCGTTTCTCACCCTGGGAGTGAAGTTGAGTTACAGGGAAAGTTTGTAGCAGCTTGCTTGCTTAACTAAGGGTTCTTGTTGCAGCTGCAGAAAAGGTTCAATGGCCACGATTTTTGCATGAATCTGATCTCAGTGCACAGGAGCTCATCATGACTTCTCCCACCAGGCAATGGTACCTTGGCCCCATGAGTTCTGTCCCGCCTCGTACCACTATCATGCCCTGGCCACAGCCCATTTCGCATACATTGGCCCAACGATGTGAACAAGGGAGGCCACCTCATGAATGGATTTTCACGCCAAATTGTGCTGATTGATAAGAGACCCATGACGTTAATCCTGACAAAGTCTGAATCATCACTCCCTGCGACAAAGCAGGTACCGTGCAAGCGCAGTGGGGCAATTGAGAGAAACACGAAGCATTGCACTTGAACCATACCAAAGAAGAACGTGAATCTGCCTAAAACGCGAATCTACGCGTCTCACTTGCTTGATTCATCCTGGTGGCTGGATATTCTCATGGTACCAGCTCCAGCACTAGCGCCTTGGATGCTGCCAGTAGCAGGCCAAATGGCGCCGAAAGACCTTGGTTCACCCAGTGACGCGCAGCGGCCCCCCTGTCCTGACGCAGTAAAGCTACTTTAAAATGGCCCGCTGTTTGTATTGCCCAGCGCGACCTGACGCGCTTTAGCTCCACGTGACAGCGCATCAAGACTTATACAAAAGCCCATCGCCTTCATCCCGTTCTTTACTTTGGACCAGACCATCACCACCGCAACCCACAATACCTCAACCTCAAGAGCTTCACGCACATACAAAGCCTTCGTCTTGTTTCCGCATTGCTCTGATCAACCTAATTGTACTCTTCTTCCTCAGACACCCACACTCACAATACAATGGCTGCGCAAATCACTCCTTCGAAGCAGGTATGTGACTTCCCAAGTGCCACGCAGCTGCACATATCCACCAAGGCCAATTCTTTGCTAATACGCCTATCATAGGCTGCTTCCGCCATTGAGAACTTCAACATGGAGTCTCCCGTCAAGAAGCTCAACTTTGGCGCTGCCAATAAGGAGAACGAGCCTTTGAACAAGTCCCTCGATACCACCGACCTCAAGACAAAGATTGTCGAAGAGCCAAAGAAGGAGGAGACCAAGCTCGCTGTTGCCCCTGGCATCAAGTCTGAGGAGGCCGATGAGCCTCTACTTCAGGAGAACCCCCAGCGTTTTGTTCTCTTTCCCATCAAGTACCATGAGGTATGTGACGCGTTTTGACGCGTAAAGTGGTCATCCCCACGCGACCCATGCTAACAGCTCTTGATAGATTTGGCAAATGTACAAGAAGGCTGAGGCTTCCTTCTGGACTGCTGAGGAGATTGACCTCTCTAAGGATCTCCACGACTGGAACAACCGCCTGACTGCCGATGAGCAGTTCTTCGTCTCTCACATCCTTGCTTTCTTCGCTGCCTCTGATGGTATTGTCAACGAGAACCTCGTCGAGCGATTCAGTGGCGAGGTCCAGATCCCCGAGGCTCGTTGTTTCTACGGCTTCCAGATCATGATGGAGAACATTCACTCCGAGACCTACTCCCTCCTCATCGACACCTATATCAAGGAGCCCGCCCAGCGAACCTACCTTTTCAACGCCATTGAGACCATTCCCTGCATCCGAAAGAAGGCTGACTGGGCCATCCGATGGATCCAAGATAAGGACTCTTCCTTTGCCCAACGCCTCGTTGCTTTCGCTGCCGTTGAGGGTATCTTCTTCAGTGGTGCCTTCGCCTCCATTTTCTGGCTCAAGAAGCGTGGTCTCATGCCTGGTCTGACCTTCTCTAACGAGCTCATCTCTCGTGACGAGGGTCTTCACACTGACTTTGCCTGCCTCCTCCACTCTCACCTAAAGGGCCGTGCCAGCAAGCAGATGATTCAAGATATCATCACTGATGCCGTCACCATTGAACAGGAGTTCCTCACTGAGGCTCTTCCCTGTGCCCTTCTCGGCATGAACTCTGACCTCATGAAGCAGTACATTGAGTTCGTCGCTGATCGTCTCCTTGTCGCTCTTGGCAACGAGAAGGTCTACAAGGCCACCAACCCCTTCGACTTCATGGAAAACATCTCCCTTGGCGGCAAGACCAACTTCTTCGAGAAGCGTGTTGCCGACTACCAAAAGGCCGGTGTCCTCCACAGTGCCACTAAGAAGACTGATGAGGACGAGTCCCCCAAGGGTGAGAACGGCGGCGACTTCACCTTTGACGAGGACTTCTGAACGTCTCGCCTTCTCGTTTCTCTTTCTTTTGGCCTGGGCACTTGCTCATTGGCACGCACACCTATGCACATATACCCTGTTTTACTTCTTGTTTGTACATCTGAATGGGGCCTCGGGGCGGCGATGCTTGGTTAGTACTACGGTTGGCAAGGAGGCAATCATAATTTGGATCCGGAAGCTGAATTTGCACGGATCGACACGGCGTTTCGGGATCTGGACTGGGGGTGGATGAAAATAGCATTGACGGCTTGATCGTATTTATGGATGATGATATTACTTTACCACTCTTCTAGATAGAGATGAATTGATTAGATTAGTACACTCCTTGATCGTTGCATGTGATGTGTCTACTTTTCTGTTTGCTTCCCCTCAGCCCTGTACCCATGGTTGAAGTTTATGACAATGGACTTGGTAGACTCGGGTGTGTGTTGTGAGTTTCGTGTAGCGAAGAGAGACTTGAGAAGGTAAGAAATCTGCAAAGTGGCATCCCTCAAATCAATACTCTGCAGTTTACAATGCTACTCTTTTCAACGTCAACTGCAATAAGTTTCATTTCATGATCATCAATCCTCGCGTTCACGAATACATCGAGTGTACCAGAAGCACTTAAAACAACTTGTCCAGCTCGGATATCTTATTTCTTGCCCTTCTTCTTCTTCTTTCCACCTCCACCCCCTTGGGCCGCCTGTGGTGTCGGCGTAGCGGCTTGTGACTCCTCCGCCGGAATTGTGCCATCGCCATCTGCCATTGTCACCTCAGGTACATCTGGCACCGCAGCCATACTTCTTCCTAGCCGGCCTAGAGAGGCATGTATCAAACGACGTGACCTCCTGCGCCTTGGTGGTGCGGTACTTGATGGTCGCGCCGCTAATGGGATCGTATGCCTTGAGGACGAGAGCGCCGCGTGGGGGCTTGGTGACGGGTGTGTTGCCGTCTGCATCGGGTCGCGTAGGGCCAGGCTTGAGCTTGTATGTTGTGGTAATGAGAGTCTACGGTGTTGTGGTTAGTTTGAGGTTGAGTGGTCGGCGCATGGACGTACAGTGGCAGGACGGGCCTCTAGGAGAGCCATGGACTGATCGAGCCATTCCTGGCTTGTCTTGAGATACACCATGTCGTCAAGAGTTGTATTATACCGTCAGTCGCGATGTCGAAGGTGATGTCGTCTGGTGGCCCGTTCTGGCTTAAGAATGATCGTGGGCCCAGCTATGCTTCTGCCTCCGCCTGCAAATAGATATACCCTGAGGATCCTGTTCGCTTGTTGAATTGCCAATGGCCATAGGAGTCCCAACAGGGCGCTTGTAGATGCAATGTCGTTCGCGGTTTTGATGTGGAAAGTTGAATGAGGTTGGATTTAGAAGGTGGGATATTCTTATGGTGGGGCTCAATGAGGGGCCGGAGCGGCTGGGCGCCACAACACCACGGTACAACCGCCAAATGCCATTTACTTGGTCTTGAAAATCCTCATGTAGGACCGGAGATGAATTCCATACTTTGGTGTCATATAAGCGAGACTCTTTTGATATTTGAGACGCATCATCTTGATATTGTAGTAACTCGATCAAGCATGGTAGCCATACATAGAGCCATTACGTAGTACTTCGGTAACAAGTTGATTGACAATGGAGACATCAAAATGAATACCAATTAGTGGTCAATAGACTTGTAGATGGGCGTTTATTCTATATCAGCCGTGTCAATTGAATGCATATCAGTGCCTCCAGATTCTGTAGCCTACCTTGGGCAGCATATTCTAGAATTACCTTGGGCATACACCAGCTTGACGTGATAACAAGAGTTGGCTAACTTGGTGTAAGCTTGGAATAGCCTTTGTAGAGTTTATTTTGACACCTTACTCCGTATATCAAGGTCTGACCCAAGGATAGGCAGCAATCAAGCAAGCCCTGGTCATCCAATCATTTGTCTCAGGCAACCTCCACATTGTAAATATCGCCTTGTTCTTCGTTCTTCTCGATCAATACAAGAAATCGTATTTGTTGTCATAAAGCAAACATGACACACCAGCCTAAACAAGGAACGACTGCGCATCTCGATGGTAAGTCACCCTCTTCGGCAACGAAATGGACGAGACGAGATCCCGGCTTTCAACAGAAACGCATTGCACAGGACGTAATTACCTACTCTGAGGATGTACTAAGAAGGTAGGTCTTTTGTATTCTATACTCATTGACCTTGCCGCTAAACCATCTCCTTTTTAGAATTAGCCATGCCTGTTGAGATCATGCATCTCATAACAGATGAGATGTCACTGCTAAAGGAGCCTTTCAAGGACCTTCTCTACTTGGCACTGGCCTGCAAAAGTCTCAAAGCGACTGTCCTTCCACGTCTGTACGACAAGGATGCAAAAGACGCACTCAAACTCGATCATCAACAGCCTTTAGCTCTTCAATGGGCGAGCTGGTTTGGTGCCCTCAATGCAGCAAAAGACTCCCTGGAAGCCCTGGGGCGGACCGGTACAGATGTTGGGGACAAGATTAATCGGCCTTTCCAAAATGATCGTCTCTACGCCTTGAGATACAAGACCGTCCAGAGGATAGGTCCTTCAGGCCCAGCCTATGGGTATCTGCATTGGGGAAGCCGGAGCGGCCTTTTGCACCTGGCCTGCCTGCGTGGGAACACGGCAATCGCCACATTACTATTGGACAATGGTTTCAACCCAAATGCTCCAGATGGGAAGAGGCTGCCTCCCTTGGCATACGCATTGAATGAAGATGTGGTAAGTGTTGCAGACGTCTCAGCCTGGTAACCTTCAGGGATCCCATGACAAGCGAACTAACTGACACACCAGGCCAAACTGCTCATCAGCAGAGGAGCGGACGTTAATGCCACACACGACACCGACGAAACAGCTATATGCCATCTCGTCTCTTGGGGACCAATGGATGACTGCGACTGGAGCAAAGAAACCAACATGCCCAAGAGTAAGGGTGCTCTGAATGCTCTGGACACTCGTCACAACCACTTGAGCACTATCCGTTATCTTGTCCAACAGGCCAACGCAGATATATACGCAAATACTATAGGAAACATCAGTCCCCTGCTTTCTGCCATAAACAAGCGATATGTCGAAGCTGTCCAGCTTCTTCTAGAAGCAGGTGCTTCGCCAAATCCGATCAGTAGCCAGACAGGTCAGAAGAGGTTATTGCTAGCAGATGCGCTCAAGCGGAACCAGAACCACGAAGTTGTCAAAATGTTACTGGAAGCTGGAGCAGAAGCTGATCATGATACAGTGCCAGAAGGTGATCTTTCGCAGTCGCAGGGCGATGCGCTTCCCATCATGAACCTGATAACGCCACTGAGCAATTCATTATATGCACAGGCAGAGGTTGACTTGGCCAGGCTTGTCTGTAGGAAGATAAGACACTTTAATAAGGTCATTGATGGGCATACGCCGTTGTGGTACTACGTTAGAAAGGGAAGAGGGGATATTGGTCAGGTTTTGATAGAGCATGGAGCATGCCCCAAGCTGGCAAATGTGGAAGTCCGTGAAGATACCGTTCCGAGGCTAATCGCACTCGAATAGTATAGAACTACCTAAGTGTAAGGTAACCATCAACTATTCTGCCTCGGTTCCTTCTCCTTCTCCTTCTCCTCTTTCTCATAAATGACTTGAAGTTTGTGTTACATCATCGCAAATTCGATCGTTCCCGGTGCCGTGTTAGCGTTAGCCTCTGAGTATTTTCAGCGAAGGGAACATGAAGTAGGTGGTTAGAAATCATACTACAAGTGAAAGCTTTTCTGGTTAGCCCATTGCGGAACAGGCTGTTCTTGTGTGACTTTCATTCTCATTAAATATATTTCAGTCACGATCTCATCATCATGATGTCCCATAATGCAAGGGTATCTATTGTTTACTCCAACCATTTTAACTGCTCAACGTCTTTTTCGTTTGCGCAACTCAGGCATGAGGGTCGGGCAGCCAGAACAATAGCTCCTGATCAGCCGTGGCGAAGAAGTTGTACCGAGGGTTGAAGGCTAGGACAGCTGCCTCTCTCTTATCAGGCAGAGTCCAGCTAGGTTCCAGAACTTTGTTGTCATTGGGAGCTGCCATAGTATCCCAGACCAGGACGTCCTTTTTAGAGCCACTCAGAACATAGCGCCCATCGGGAGCGAAACAGCACTCGCCACTGCTCTCTATGTTTGACAAATCTGACGATGCGTTACCACCCGATGCTGTTTCTCCCACAGTCAATCGTCGAGTGCCGCCGTTTGGCTTGTGAAGATATGCTTTCAGGGTGCCTTCGAAAGCGTCCAGGAGGAAGTGGCCATTACCACGAGTTCCAACAAGTAACGACTTTCCATCATTTGAGAACTCAAGTTTTGTCCATCCCTTGTTGAGGCATTGTGAATCTACCTTCCTGCACTGTTCGACAACATCGACCGTTGCAAAAGGAGCTTTGTCATAGTGTCGAGCATCGTAGAGTAGTACCGTGCCGCTACTCGTACAAGCGACAGCAAACACAGTTCCAGAGGGGTCGTATGCAGCGAGGTAGGGTGCTCGAAGAAATAGTTGGCCTTGACAGTTCTTGGTTTGAGTGTCCCAGAGGCGCACAGTGTTGTCGTGTGAGCATGAGATGAAGTTGTCGCTGCCCGGGTGAACAGCCAGTGAAGTCACAGGTCCCTCATGACCTTCGAAGTATCTGATGAATGAATTATCGTGTGTGGCAAGATATCGGATAGCGTCTGGAGACAGAAGTCGGTCAGCATTGGATTCATTTTAAAGAATTCAACAGTTGTGAATGAGCTACCGTTCTGTTTTGTGCTGGCATAGATTATGCTTGAAGCTGTGTGTGTGAATTTGGCTAACTTCACTCCGTATTTTTTACTGACTAGGCTCTTGTCATGTCTGCCCTCTTTGACGTGGTAGATCTGTATCGTCT
Organism: Fusarium fujikuroi IMI 58289; assembly: GCF_900079805.1. Lineage (NCBI taxonomy): Eukaryota > Fungi > Ascomycota > Sordariomycetes > Hypocreales > Nectriaceae > Fusarium > Fusarium fujikuroi. Next base: position 1,797,052 of record NC_036628.1, on the reverse strand, counting down.
CGTCGCTAGCTGAAGCCATGACGAGTTGGCCTTCGTCATCGTAGTCGAGGGACAGTACATGAGGCTGTGGACGACTGTCCTTGATATCATCACGCCGGAAGAGCTACACACAGCGTTAGACGGTTAGCCCACCAATAAAGCGTACGGTAGGGTTATGTAGGTTTCATGCCTTGGTAGGACGAAAGCTGCCTATGACATCGGACAGATTAGACACGGAGGCGGTGGTGCCAATGGTGCGGTGGATGTTAAGCGATGCGCCATTTGGTGTATTGGACCTATCTATATCCATCGGCGTTGATGACATTGTAGACAGAGAAGCGAGGTAAAAGCTCGAGAAGCAATGGCGACGTGATAAATGTGGTGGGTCTGGAACAAAGCACACGCGATCGTGTTGGAAGAGAGAGTCAATTGTACGAGTCGCAAAGGGTCGCAGTCACTCTAGATCCAGATCAATCCAGTCGCGACAGTGGCAGGATTGAATAATTCTCACAATAGGAAGATTCAAGTAGTTGTGGTGGATGTTTTTGTTGATATTGATGTCTTGGTTAGGTTTTCGACTTCTGCCGTGTTTTGTCATGGAGCTCCTTGAGCTGGAGGGGTGTAATCTTGCGGGGTGCGCCATGACGGGAGCCACAAGGTATCTACCTACGTACCGGTACCCGGAAAGGTCCATGGCCAACATGAAGTCGGGGTTTTTTTTTACTGACCCAGGGTATCATCATCCTCGTCTTATTCAGTAGGGCAGGCTCTGTAACTCAGACTGATTATTGCTATCTTCGACATTCGCCATGGCTTCTTGTGGTGGATTTTGAGCTTGGTATTCAGCTCCTATGTATACCTACGTTCCCCACGCGGATATGAATCCATTATGTAGGTACTTACCTAACGCTCGGTATAATTAAAATCGGAGGCGGCATACAAACGCCCGAGCCGCAACAAGCCGCTCAGAGCGAACAGAATCGCCGGCCCAGCAGCTAAGTTAGCTGCCCTTTTAGCCTGTCTAGGTACTGTCTTTCCCTTTGACCCTAGCGCCATATCAGTAAATCACCACGCAGACGAATCAGATTCCTTCGTCGTCCTCCATCTCCAGGGGCTGCACAGCGGTCCAGCGGCCCTGACGCAAGGACCCGCAGCCGTCCCCGCGAAAAAGGACCGCCGACGTCGGCATATGAAATGCATCCAGCGCAAAAAAATATGAAAAAGTATTAAACGGCGAAGAGATGGGAGACATGGACGTGATCGTTTGAGGTACTAGACTATACGGATAGTACAGGCCCGGAAGTACCCTCAGGAACAGTCTTGAGGTATCACTGACCTTGATGACAGGCGGCTTATCAACTTTGTCAGCCGCTGACAGAAGACGCAATTTACACTTGTAAGGTCAAGCAGCAGTACCCAATAATTTATATATCTTGAGCCCCATTCAGGTTTCCATGTTCTCTTAATCCATAATGTGGAAAGCTTGTACCTTTTTGGTGTAATTGCGCTGCAGGCGGTACCTCAGCGCTGGCAATTTCTCGTGCTGCCATAGGGTCCGAAGCCGCTGGTGACGGCAACGGGTGTGAAACCCTTCTTTTCCACGTTCCCAAATCTTCCTCTTAAACCTTACTCAGGTAACTAACTTTGTTTCTTCTGCATCATTTCGGTTTCTTCGGGTCGCCGATTGAAGAGGACAGCTCTCGCGCCCGAGCTCACCCCCATAGGGATCTGGTTCCCTCGCCCAATCTCTCCTTGCACCCAATATTGCTCTAGCAACTGTCGGCCGCTTCCTCGGGTTTGGAGAGATCGGGTCATGTCGACCACTGTTGGGTAAGCCTTCTGGCCATTGGGTGCTTCATGAATCGATCATCTAGATGAATCCATGGGGTTTCGTTCGCGCCCAAGTTTTTGTGCTGACTTGGTGAATAGCGCCTTCATTGCTGGCGGCATTGCCGCCTGCGGTGCCGTTACTGCAACACATCCTTTTGAGACGGTCAAAATCCGGTATGTTCTGGGGTTTTTGGCACACGGTATTGTCCCAGTAAATGCTGACTAGATTCCTGTATAGTATGCAGTTGCAAGGCGAGCTTCAGAACAAGGGCCATCAACCTCACCATTACAGAGGACCTATCCATGGTGTGAGCGTCATTGTGCGCAACGAAGGTGTCCGTAATATCTACCGCGGAATTGGCGCGGCCTATATCTACCAAGTTCTTCTCAATGGGTGCCGTCTCGGGTTCTACGACCCTATGCGCAATGCGCTCGCGAGCTTCTTCCTCAAGGACGGAAAGGCCCAAAATTTGGGCATCAACATGTTCTGCGGTGCAGCCTCGGGCGTCATCGGCGCCGCCGCCGGAAGCCCCTTCTTCCTTGTCAAGACCCGATTACAGAGTTTCTCGGCGTTCCGACCCGTTGGTACACAGCACCACTACCGGGGCGCGTGGCACGGCTTCAAGTCCATCTATGGAACTGAGGGTATCAGTGGTCTCTACCGTGGTGTGCAGGCTGCCATGATCAGGACTGCTTTTGGCAGCTCTGTTCAGCTTCCCACATATTTCTTCGCAAAGCGTCGCCTGGTTCGTCATTTTGATATGGAAGAGGGCCCTGGTCTGCACTTGGCCTCCAGTGCTATCAGTGGATTCGTTGTCTGCTGCGTGATGCATCCTCCTGGTGAGTCCTGCACTTGAACCAAAGCTAAGTTTAGCGGCTGACATTCACGTCTCAGACACCATCATGTCCCGTATGTACAACCAGAACGGCAATCTTTACAGCAGCGTTGCCGATTGTCTCTCCAAAACCATTCGTTCAGAGGGTCTCTTTGCTCTGTACAAGGGATTCTTCCCTCATCTTGCCCGAATTCTACCTCACACCATCCTCACTCTGAGCTTAGCTGAGCAGACCAATAAGCTGGTCCGCAAGATCGAGGATCGCATTCTCCCCGGAAGATTGGAGATGGCGACTTAAGGTGGTAGGATTATTAGAAGAGGTCAACAATGAACGGGTGGCATAGTGATTAGCGAACATCGATCTAGAGCAAAACTGCTCTTGTATATGACGAAAAGGAAAGGAAGATTTCAAGTCCTCAATTATATGATTATCTAGCAGGACAACAGGAGCATTTGGCACCGCCTGGGTCATGGGTTTGGCAATCAAACGGCGGCGTGGCGCATTTGAGGAGTTTTTAGTCATGATAAATACTGTTTTATACCAGAATATAAATATGAGTGTTCAGGTTCTTGTACGAATGATGCTCTACCCATGAATTGACCGCTTGCAGCCATAGCATAGCCGGCCTGCACCGGCTGCCCCCGGCCCGTTCCCGGCATCATCGCCTATCTCTCCGGCCCATCGCGAATCTCCCTCGGCATCAAGTGACATTCCGCAGCTTCCGCAGAAGCTCTTTCCAGGAACTCGGTCAAGCTTTGTAGTTGTGCGCACCACGTTGGCAATGATTCCAGCATATCCCTCCTCTACACTATCAAAGTACCGTGTCATGACCTCCTCGATGCTCAGGTCCTTGTGTGAAACAACACTGTTTCTAACCTTGGCACCTGCTTGGTTGCCGGGAACAACCTCCTTTAATGAGGGAACAAGGTCGATGTACTGGACCAGCTCGTTGCGAAAGATCTCGCGTAGGGGATAGTAGACCGGGAATTCTAGTCGACCGGTCTCCTGGGTGGCGGTGCCCTCGACTGCCTCGTATGTGCATACAGTTGTCATACCGTCAGCAACCTGTAACGGAACTGCAAATCCTCTACCGTTGGCGACCTCTGATAGCGTCAAGGCTGCGAGTGCTGTTGTGCTGTGGCCGAGGAGAAGCGCTGAGCATGAGTGCTCCTGTGCTTTCTGGAGAAGAAGGTGACGAATAAGCTGACGGAGAAGATCTGTTCGCGATGTCAATGTTGGTAAAGCATTGAAAAGTCGTTGAAGGCGAGCGTTTGGATCATCATCTGGTGTGACAGCGTCGAGGGGTAGAGTTGACCAGTCGATGCTCTTCACGAGGAGGACGTCCTTCAGAGGAACACACTCGAACATAGCATTTGGCAATACACGACGGTACTCGTCCAGCAGTTTCTTAGCAGTAGATTCTCCCTCGATATATGATAACTCAGTATCGATATGAATGATCACAGGCTCAAATGGTGAAGATGCCTTGTTCTCCGAGTGGTGGCGGGCCTGCTCGCTGAGTAACTGGGCCAGGACGCTAGATGAAGGTCCAAAAGACAAGCCAGCCAGGTATCTCCGAGTAGTAAGCTTCTTTGAAGAGCGAATGTCTTTGTGAAGTGCGCCGAGACGCCTGTTTAGTTTGTAAGCGACATATTGAACATAGCAATCACTGAGTCGCATTAGCATGAGGGGCAAAACGATCAAGTTCCGCGAGAGAATGATGATAACTCACCGGCACGTTGGGTCTGTCCGCAGGAGGAAAGCAGCATCTTCGGCCTTACACCGCTTACAAGGCCGGCTGGTGTCCGGGGAAGGCATCTGAGTTGGGCGTGGGCGTGGAGATGTTTACAAACGGAGTTGGAGTTGAGTTTTCGTGTGACCTATATAGGGTAACCGTCGTTGGGAGTCAGGTAAGGAACACTGATGGCAGTTTTAATTGTTTTCAAGTGCCAGTGTTTTTGGATCCGAAGTGAGACTCTGTCAGATGCCGAGAGATGGGTCCGTACGAGTCGATCGATAGGTGAGTTAGGTGCCGATTGTGTGGTAAGGTAGAGTTGAGTAGACTGAAAAGTTGAAATTTTCGCCGCCTCCCACCGATCAGTCATACAACAATCGCGAAAGCCAACTTTACCACAAACCCATAGCAATGTCATGGTGAGCAGATAAACTAAGTTCTCCAAATTCAGAGATAATCATGGTGGTGTTTCCGTGTCATTATCTATACCTTGTCAATTCACTTCCATACACTTGAACTTCAAATGCAGCCCAAAACCTTGACGCACATTTCGTTTACACGACTCCTAGCACCGCTTATACTGATGGTTCCCTGGTTCCTTACACGTATTTGTAAAAGGACATCTAGCTTCTGAAGAGGCTACCAAGAACATGTCCGACAAAGTAGCCACGATCCCTACCCCAGGCTCTGACTATGATCTCCTTTCCTATTCTGACCACGTCCTTCTGTTGCGCAGCATCGCCCCATCCTGGCGTCTGAGATCCAAAGCAGATCAAGTGAACGCCAACATGGATAACTGTGCGGTAAGCAAACTCATCACTCACGGCACCGTAGCCACCAGCAAATGCCCGAATGAGCCACTCCCCTGCAGCAATGTCCTTGTACAGCTTGAGTTGCCAAAGCTCAGCAATGGCCTGGCCGAGATCTAGAGGCCGAACACCAATCTGAACCATCTCCCAGTCAACAATACGAATGGGAGTGTGAGTGCCTTTTGCCAGAGGAGTGTCAGGGAGTAAGATACTGTTTGTAGTCAGCTGACCGCGGTCTCACGATAAGCAACACCAATACGAGGACTCACTTTCCGGTCCAGAAGTCACCATGAATGGGATACAAAGCTGATTCATCTGCAAGTTCCCCGGCAGCCAGATCACTGACACCCTGTAAAACGTCCCTTGCGTCGCCAAGGATCTCGGGGTGTCGATCCACCACCTGTAGCAACTGTTGGTAATTGATCATGTTCTTGAGACCCTGCATCTCCCTGTTCCCCGCAAACGTCTCTCGTAGGGCTGCTTGCTTAGGTTCTTGGCTCCAGCAGTGGAACGTGCGAAGCCAAGATCCAAGACCATGGCCGAGCTGCTCGCATTGCTCTTTAAGAGTTGGTGGTGTGGGGGCAGCGTAGTATTTGAGGGCATAGTCTTTCAGACTGAGAGCTTCTGAAAGATACTCTTGGACCTGAGTATTGCTATCTTGGTTGAAGTAATATGTCTCTGGAGTTGATACTCTACACGATGGCGTTTCTGTTGGGGGTAGTCCAGCAAGATGGACAAGAGACTCATACTCGATAGCCTACAACGGTGGTAGTCAGTCAGCGAAGCTTGCCTGCTTAGTGTTCTCGATATCGCACTCACACATCGAGAAGTTGCAATCTTGAACGCAGGATGGAGTGCAACATAGCCCTCGCCCTGCTTGATCACGACGCCGTTTTGATATTTGTCTTCACCTGATGGCTTCTCAAGAATAGCATGGTACATAAAGTTGGCAGTACCACCACTGAGCTTTCGTAGGCTTGAGGGAGCAAATGGGGTTCCTTTGAGGACTTGCTCTACTTTGGACCGAATTTCTTGTTCGGTATCTGTGGGAATGCTGTGTTGTTCGTGTAAAGACATGGTGAATGGATGTGGGTGAATGGATGTGGAGTGATGAAAGTAAAACAGCCACAGGTGAAGAGGTATGGGTGATTATTGGACGTGTTAGCGGTGTTGTAGGACACTGAGGATATCGCAGCGGTCCGAACAATTGATTGACTGGCTTCATATTGACTACTTATAACCAGGATCAACCAGAGCGTTAGTTTGCTTGAGAGGAAGTGAATATTTCCATTCCATGACTAGACCGACTAAACAGACTCGGCAAGTATCGAGCGCGTTTAGTCGATGGGCTGCATTCGCCGGTGACTCAATCAGTAGAAAAGAGTCATCGTCTTATGGCTCGCGATAGTGTTTCAGGGAACATACTGCCTTTTGCAACATCTGAAGTTGATTATTAATCCATTCTTCCACTTTCACCTGTTACACTTGGAAGCATTGAATTAATTAACAGCTCGTTCAACGAGTGTTTCGTCGTCATGAAACCTCCCCCATTGTAATTCTCCACCAGCAAGCGTCTATTCGGCTCGGAGCGAAACAGGGAGGGAACCTTGTCATACATGGATAGCATGAAACTCTCTGAATCTCAATATCTTAGCCGCTGGGCATTATGATGTAGTATGTATGGCATGGCATCGTCTCATATTATGGACTCTTGTCGAAGCACCTTGTATCAGATTAAGCGATCGACCAGGTGGTCTTGGCCTGACCAGGCCGGGCCTCTATTATTATCTCTTACTTATATCAAGTCAGCCCGAGCAGTTTGTCACCAATCGAGATGGCAGTTCTTGGCTAGACGCTGCATATGCAGGCTGATGATGGACGCATGACATGAAAAGAGGACTAGAAATCCCCCCCCCCCCCCCAACAAAACGAGTTGCAAGAGCTGAACTCGTCAGATTCAGTCACAGAATAGGAACAAGCCACTTTCGTGATCGTTTTCGGCTGCGGAATGTGCGGACGGTTCAATTCAGCTGCCTTGTTTGCACAGCCAGTATCGATTTGATCACCCACTCAAGACGACCAAGTAGACACTGCCCACTGTCATCTTTCACAAATAGTCAGTTTTCTGCCTGGTGCTGGTGCTGGTGCTGGTGATGGAGGGTGGTAACGTCAGGCGATACGTAAGACTGATAGATTAGTAGCTAGTAGTAGGTAGCTTAAAAGTCTCAACGAGGCGTGCACACGTTTCTGTGCTGCACATATTTGTTCGAGGGCCTCGAACCTCCATGATGCTTCCGCCACCTGATGTAATCCCGTTCTGGAGGAAGAGGGATCAACAGGTAAAAGAACCTTAATCAGAGTGAACCCCTCTTTCATTCCTTGCTTCACCAAGTCCAATTCCGAATGCGAAAAGGTCTTGATTGACTGTTGATGGTGTCCGTTTTCAAGTCCAAAGTACTAAGGTAGGCACCTACTATACCAACAGGCAAACCGTAACACGCTTACTTCTTCTTTGACCACTTTATTTATATAAACTTCGTTTTCTATTAGTTTAGGTAGAAAAACAAAAGCTACCTAGGTACCTACTGAGATGAACCTTTAACTCCGCATTGTTTTGGCCGCGAGCAGTGCATCTCAAAGAAAACACCAACTGATTCGACAACATCGCTTCTTCAAAACGCCTGAAACGCCTACGGGCAAACTCAACATGCAGGACACCCGATACTTGGCACTCAACTAAAAATACCTGAGCCGTCACTGCAATTTAGCGGCAGTTTCGCTTGTTGCGCCCTTGTACCGAAAAAGTACCGGGCCTGCAGATCTGCGACTTGGCTTATTGCTTAGCTCTGATTTAGTTACGTCCCCCCCCCCCCGCTGGGCTGGGCTCCCGTCTGGTCTGGTCTGCGACAATCTTCGTTCCTCTCCGTTGCCGCCGATCAAATCAAAACACCCTTTCCCTTTCTTCTCCTTTCTGTCTATATCCTTTCCTAAGCCGCAAATACCTTGCAAACGTCGTTCAAACCTTATACTCTTTCATAATTCCATCATCTCTCGTCCTTCTTTCTTTGTCTTTATCCTTCTCCTCAATCTGCAGCATCTGCCTGCATCCAATACCTACGCCCTGTGGCTACTGAATACTCCGGCATTTCATCACAACAATCAACAAACATCCAATCCGATCCGATCCCGACCTAACACCACAACCACAAACTTCACTGCCACCACCAGTCCCAGACTCATCTCCTCAAGTCTCACCACCTGAACTCCGTATCAGCATAACGTTCCACGCCCGCAAACCCCATCGCCTCGACTTCCACAACCTGCTACTCCTACAAGCATTATATCCTGGTTTCCAACCCCTGCTTGTAACACCAGCCTTTCGACAATCGAGAGGCCCATCGTTTTCTCAAATTTTACAACGAAGCCTTTATTTCTTGTCTGCCATCAACTTCTGGACGCTTGTTCGGTCGACTACTCTGATTATTTCATTGCCGCGCAAACCTTCGAATCGAACGCTTACCCTTCTCCTTCACGAACCGTCAATGTTCGTGACATCACCACCACCATCATCATTCTCGTACTCGATACCGTTCGCTGAAACATAGTAAACAATGGCCGGAACTCTCGTTGAAAGGGCCGCGCATCCAGTCAATACGCCTTCTCTTGATACCAAACTCGTCGTCTCTGCTCGTCCTCGCAGCCAATCTCACCTTGAGGCTGCCTTTTCTCCTGTCAACAACGACGGTTGTTTTGACTTTGACCGCGTATTGAAGAGCGGCTATGTCCAGAAGCGCACGCAAAAGACAAAGGTTAGCATCCGCCGCCACTGATCCTTTTTGAAGCATCACGTCACGGCTTTAGGCTCTTGTCCAGTACTGACTCCTTTTCTAGAAATGGAAGCCTGTTTACCTTGTCTTGCGACCCAACACCCTCTCTTTGTACAAAAACGAGAGCGAGTCTCGACTACGACATCAGCTTTACTTATCCGAGCTTACAGCCGTCGCCGAATTGAAGGACCCCAAGCATAAGCGCGAGCATGTTTTTGGCCTCTTTTCCCCATCTCGCAACTACCACTTTCAAGCGAATTCCGCCGAAGATGCTCAGGAATGGATGGACTTGATCCGAAGGGATGCGCGTATCGATGAAGAGGAGGACGAGATGTTCCTTGCCAGCCCACGTGCCTCCCAACAGCCTGGCAATGGCATCAAGCCGGTTTCTATCAGCAACAACCGACCAAATGAGCATGAGCGCTTCCTTTCCAGCTCTCCGGAACCAATGGCATCATCTGCCCCCAGATATGTCACCTCGGCAGGGGGTAGGAGAAGGTCGTCGATACTAGAGTCTTCGGGACTATCGGGTGCGGAGTTCGCATCGCACTCCGACCTTTCCGACAATGAAGCTTTCCGTCCCCAGGACTCGTCCTACGATAGTTTGGCCGTTCAATCGCCTGGCAAGCTACCCCCAGCAGCTCGCCCATTAGGCCAAGGTATCCGATCCGCAAGCCAAACGAGCGTGTCTAATGTTGAGCAAGACCCCGACCGTGTCATATGGCAAGGCCGGCTCTACCTCTTGCGTCACCGACGTGGCATGCGCCAGTGGAAGGATATGTGGGCTGTTCTTCGCCCACGCAACCTCATTCTTTACAAGGACGAGTCTGAATACACAGCTCGGTGGATTTTACCGCTCTCCGCAGTCGTAAATGTTGTCGATCTGGACCCTCTCAGCAAGAGCAAGAAGCACTGCCTTCAGGTTATCACTGAAGAAAAGAGCTACCGCTTCTGCGCTCACGATGAAGATGCCCTTGTTCGCTGCATTGGCGCTTTCAAGAGTTTGCTTGCTAAACGTCGCGAACTTGAGGCTCGCGCTGCCGCGACAGCCACATGACCTAAGCGCGAAATAGACCTCATGAGATCTAGGCCTCGTGAGACCCAATGGTGTAAATGCACCCAAGATGAATCATGATGATTAACGTTTTCTTTGTCGGTTTTCTTTGTCATGCGACAGCGGCCGTGCTGTTTTCTTTGTATTTCTTGGTCATTGTTCATGGCGAATACGTTACTTGATAGAAGAGAGAAAAGAAAGAAAAGAAAAGAGGAGGGAAGCTTTTTAACGAGTTGTATATGTTTCTCAGCGTCTGCTCATTTAGCGAAAGCCTCCTATTTTGTTGTGTACATAAAACATGATATCCGTGGTACTTAGCACCATCCTGTAGAAACCTTCCATACTCATCCAATATTCTTAAGTCGAGAACATCATTGTGAGCTTGACCCAAAACCCAAACACCTGTCCATCCATGTCTACCGATGCATTCTGAGCCATTACAAAACGCCGAAAACAAAATCAAATCGAAAATCGAAGATGCCAAGCTTTTTATACACAAACATTATCGTTGACCTTGATTGTGCCATGTTGACAACTGCTGATATAGCTTTGCCTGGTTTGTCTTGGTATTGGCCAAGATAAAGCGATCTTGGCATGAATCCAAATAAGTAACTGGACAATGAGTGTCGGAGTCCAGATGGCCGAGTTTCGTCGACGATGTGCGCAACAACTATATGCGAACACAAAAAAACAAAAACAAAAAAAAACAAAAAAACACTACTGGATCTTTGGTGCGGAGCGGCTTTGTGCGCAAGATCGCTATATATTCTCAAGGAGAAAGGTATCGTCAAATTCGCCATAGTTTAGGTTGTCATCGTCCCGGTCGTTCATGAGGGATTCAAAAGTAATGTCGTCGGTTCCATCGGCGAGACCGTCGCCTGTGCCGAGACCACCGAAAATCTCGTCATCAAAAACAGAATCATAATTATTGTTTGACATTTCCTGTGAGGCTCCCAGATTGTCTGTATCCATTGGCAGACCTTGTTTGGGTGCGTTATCGACAGATCCAGCAGGCAGTTGCGAGATACCATTTGTCTGAGAAGTGTTGTTGGTGGGCAGGATGTCGTCCAGACCTAGTATATCATCATTACCCTCCGGGGGAGCAAAAGTTGCGAGGTCAAAAGAAGGTTCCTGAGAATTAGAAGGGTTCTGCGAGTCGTTGTTTGTCGGAGCCAGCGTGAACTGCATATTTGTAAAGTTGAGTTCTGAATGTGACCCGTCGCCAGTAAGGTCTGTCACGTTATTGTTTTGGTTGTCCACACGCTTTTGCTCCATGATCGGCATAGGAGCCATCGGAGCGGTGGCAGCTGGAGCTGAAGTCGGGGCAGTAGGAGAAATTGTCTTGGAGTTGATCTGTTCAGGTCCAGTGCTTGGAACTACAGATGGTGTGGTCTCATCATTCGGCACACTGATAGTTTGGCCGACATCGGGAAGCCCCATGCCCATGTCAGGAAAGGGGGCGACTGGTTTGTTGGTCTTGATCTCTGTCATATGCTGATCCTGAGGGGGAGGGGGAGGGGATGATTCAAGGTCGATGACCATGGGAGATTTGGACTGAGATTCAACTGGTTGAGGTTGTGGGGGTTGGGATATGAGAGTAGGTTGACTTTGCTGGCTCTGCTGGCTCTGCTGCTGTTTCTGTTCTTGTAGACGCTTGATATCACGCATGAGAACAGACTTGGCATCGATCTAAGATAATGTGAGTTTTGAGTCGTTGAGGCGATGCTCGAGGCGACTTACAATATCCCACTCGAGCTTGTGTAAGGCTTCCCGGAAACCGTCAATAGACTCGGGCAGCTTGGACTTGAGGGTTGACTGGGTAGACTGCGTACTCCCTTGGGCATCCTTGCGGGAAGCTCTGAGGGCCTTTCCAGTATGTACTAGCTGTAACGAGGCGTCAGAAATTTGGTCAAGCCATTATAAGGATGGAGGTGACACTTACGACATCGTTGACCATATTCTGCAAGACATCGAGCGGGTCCGGCTCCTGATGAGGTTGGGAAGCCATGGCCGTGCCAGGCGACAGTTCTGGTATTCTGGTAGATACTGAGAAGCCGTTCAAGCAAACTATGAGAAGTTATGTAAGTTTAGCTTCAAAGGACGGTCAGATAATTCTCGTCGTTGCTGAACAAAGCCAGGGAGAGCCCAAGAGGTGCACTCCTTGCTGGACCCAGTTCAGCCCCCCAGGTTAAGTGTTAGGCTCGTCCAGGAACGACATCACGTGCACCTCACTAGAGGTACCTTAAGGGTTGAGTTGGATGGATTCACTGACAAGGACAACAGCAGTGAGCAACCAACCAAAAGACTCACTGGCAATTGAAAGTTGGTAGATTCGCATCTTTTTATTCTTGCCTACCTTAAGTACCCAGGTAAATTCTGGGAGCCGCTGAGGGCCTGGCAGTTTGTGCATGAACCATATGATTGAGAACTTTCAGCGTTGGAGTCTTGATCGGTTGTTCCTGGGCTATCCATACCACCACTTACACCTTTGCCCTCCTGTCATGCCCTCTGGGTTTTGCAAAGCTCAACGTTGCTTTCATTCTTGGTCTCCAGCTAAGCCTGCCTTTGACACCATGATATAAACTTTATACCCCTCAAGTATCCAATTCCAGGGGAATATGCCAATGCTCTATCATGCCAACAGGTACTAAAACCTATGTATGTATGTTATTAACATGCACTCCCCTCCACCATCTGTTGCAAGGATAACCTATGCCAATATAGTCAGTCATGTGTGATGACTTATGTGACATGATACAAGCTACCTACCTACTTGATGTCCCAGCTCAGCCCATGCAAACTCCTTTCCCGCTTCTCCAAGGTCCAATGCAGTATGTTCGGTTCTATCCCATTCCCCTCTTCCTTCATTTTTAACCCTGACACTTTGGTCGAATCAGGCGTCTAGAAGAACAGACAACCAATCGCTGATCAATATACCAGCATGATCTGTTGGGCTTCGATAGTCGGTAAGGGAAAGCAAGTACCTTACCTTACCTTAGAACCTTAGTAGGTACGTAGTAGCTAGGTGAGGAAAGAAAACTCAGGATCTTGATCCTAAATAACAAAAGGATCTAGGTAATATAGCCTAAGCTTCGGGTGACCTTTGCTGAGTTTATTTTGACATCCCATATCAAGGTCTGATGTTTTCTTGCCCCCCGAGGCCTTGGTACCCGGCAACCCGTGTGCCTTACCTCACTCACTGTATGATGAACTGTGCAGTGAGAGAGGTACAGGGCGATATGTAAGGCTATGTATGCCCCTCCATCATCCGCTACTCGTCAGCTTCTTCCTTTACTTCTCTCCTCTCAAGCATTCATAGTCATAATATCGTTGGAGTGGTCCTTGTATCAGGTTTCCTTTGGGCTTTTACGGTTCCTCCGTTCAATTTCCTTTCATATCATCAACTTTCACCATCGTCTCGCGCTGCTTCTCTACCATAGTTAGCTCTCTTCTGTTCCGCTATCTCCTCTCTTGTTGCTCTCAACTTATCTCTTTATTCGAGTCGATTTCTGCCTTTTCTACGTGTCTTTGCTGGTCTTCGATTCTCGTGCGCGCCAGGCTACGGGGAAACACCATCTGCACGCCTTCTTTCAGCCTGTCGACCAGCTCTCATCTCCATCAAATTAAACCCCCCCACGTCTCACAACCGGCCACGATCTAGCCAAGGCCGCCGTCTCGTTCCGCTCCTGTGTTACAGTGCCAAACCGCCCGCACGCAACAATTCGATCGCTCCTCTCCGAAAGCTTGCGCCTTCGTTCGCGTTGCCGTCAACCGCTTTTTGGAGATCTCAGACGTTGGAGTTTCCACTGCAGCCTCCCACCCCAGTCCCAAAGCTTTCTTCTGGACCCCGTTGTCAGACCAGACCCAGACGCGGGCCCCCCCCCTCTCTCCTTGTGCCCACCCGTGTCACTCTTAGCTCCGGGTTGCCTACTCGTCCAGTTGGACCCCTGTCCTGTCAAACGCTAGGAGGCACAGGTACATATTGTCACCGACCGCCGACTCTCCACCTCGACCGACCGACTTCAGTACAACGCAGCTCATAGGTAGCCTCCAATTCCTCTTCTACCTCTGCTCTGTCGTCCTATCCTTCCGCTACTCATCCTTCTTGATCATCACTCTAGACACGATATCATACAACATGGCCGATTCTGGAACGCCCTCCAACCCAGGCCAGCTGCCTCCCCCCCCTCAGGCCGGTGCTGGCGCCCCTGGCTTCGAAGCTGGCCAGAATGGACAGCCTATGGCCCCTCCGCCTCTGCATATCCCTCAGAATACCAACCCGATCCCGACTGCCATCACCTCCCCCAGATCCGCTGCCGATCAAGGAGGCATCATGTCGCCTACCAGTGCAGGTGGCTTCCGGCGTGCTGCCCCTGAACCCAACAAGCGTGCCCTCTACATTGGTGGTTTGGACCAGCGTGTAACTGAGGAAGTCTTGCGTCAGATCTTCGAGACTACGGGTCATGTTCAGAACGTCAAGATCATTCCCGACAAGAATGTAGGTCTCGCTACAACCTTGAGAAATTTTGCGGATGTGGTATGGTGGGCTAACAATGCTTCACAGGCGCGTGGTTATAACTATGGCTTTGTCGAGTATGATGACCCTGGTGCCGCTGAGCGTGCTATGCAGACCCTCAATGGACGACGAGTTCACCAATCGGTACATTGCCCCTCAGCGAAATCCAACAACATCTCGAACGTCGGCCGCTAACCGTAGCTTAGGAAATCCGAGTCAACTGGGCCTATCAGTCGAACACCACAAACAAGGAAGACACCTCGAACCATTTCCACATCTTTGTCGGTGATTTGTCTAACGAAGTCAACGATGAGGTCCTCCTTCAAGCTTTCTCTGCTTTTGGTTCCGTCTCAGAGGCTCGTGTCATGTGGGATATGAAGACCGGCCGATCTCGAGGTTACGGCTTTGTTGCCTTCCGCGACCGCCCTGAGGCCGAAAAGGCTCTGAGCTCCATGGACGGCGAGTGGCTCGGCTCGCGAGCCATTCGATGCAACTGGGCAAACCAGAAGGGCCAACCTTCAATGGCCCAGCAGCAAGCTATGCAGGCGATGGGCATGACGCCTACCACCCCTTACGGGCACCACCAATTCCCAGCACATGGCGTCGCTAGTTACGAGGTTATTCTGACTCAAACTCCCAGCTGGCAGACAACTGTCTATGTCGGCAACCTTACTCCTTACACAACTCCCAACGATGTGGTCCCTCTGTTCCAGAACTTCGGGTTCGTTGTTGAGTCTCGCTTCCAGGCTGATCGAGGTTTTGCTTTCATTAAGATGGATACCCACGAGAACGCGGCCATGGCGATCTGCCAGATGAACGGGTATAACGTTAACGGACGGCCTCTCAAGTGCAGTGTATGTTTTACCTGTGTTGCAATTGAGAGATGGCAGCTGACAATTGACCACAGTGGGGCAAGGACAAGACGCCCAGTGCTCAAGGAGCCTTTGACCCTGCTCAGCCTTACAGCCCACAGAGTGCTCAAGCTCCTGCCTTCCCAGGTACGCCTACGTACTATCCTCAGTACGGTGGTAAGTTAAATGCCAGCAAAGCTTGATCGTAGTAGTAGCTGACAATGACTTAGCCCAGTACGGTGGACAGCCTGGAAACTATGGTGGACCACAGACTGGATCACCGGCCGGCTATGCTGGATCCCCTATGGGGTATGCTGCTCCTCAAAGCGCGGGCGGCTACGGCAGGGGCCAACAGCCCCCCAATGCTGAATGGACCCAGCCTCGCCCTGGACAGAACTTCAACAATGGATTTGGTGGTTATCAGGCCTAGGGGGCAACAACCAAACCAGAGCAAGACAACCCAAAAAGCTGGACGAAAGCTGGACATGGTGGTATCAGGGCGGAGGTGTCTACCACTTGATCATGCCTCGGGACGGGTTTCTCTTTGTCCGCTTTTCATGATTCCCCTTTCTTCCTTCACGCCTTTCTATGGATTTCTCTCTTGTGCTTGCTTCTGTTGCTTCCATTGCTCTTTTCTCAGTATCTTCAAGCATTATTACAGTTCAGGCCTGTGATACCCCAGTTCCGTGTTATGGGGGAAAAGGGGAAACTTTCCTCTTGCTTACAAACGGATGTATGCATTTCGCTCTTCTCTTCTCTTCTATTCCTGTTTCGTCGATAAAAGTCAGGGACCGCCATATGTTTCTCAAATCTCTCTCAATCTCAATCTCTTTCTGTACGAGCGCTAATTCTAGGATACCACCAACATTTCTTCACCTTGACTTTGTTGTAATAAGTCAGGAGCCAGTCTGGCATTTCAAAATTCCCTATCTGACGACGTCATGAGCGTTTCATCCATTCTTGTGTCATGGAGCATCTGATTGATATTTCAGTGGCTGGCGAAGGGGGTGGCAGTTCCATTCCATGGATTCTCATCTATGTATTTAGCGGCGACCTTTTTCTTTCTTAACGGGACATTTTTCTTCTTTCTCCTTTTTTCATTAATAATTCTCGCGCACGATATGATGGAACAACGACTTGACGACTCTGTAAGATTGATGACAAAAGGTGAGGAAGTGGAAGATGTTGGGGATACGCAAGTTGGGGGCGTCGGCGAATGTTACTCGAGATGCACAGGATTCTCGAACAAAATTAGGTGGCAAGATGGCGGCAATTGATGAAGTGGATGAATAAAATAACAAGACTTTCTCGCTCAACTATCCGTCGTGGTACCCTCGGCTTTTCTCTGATCAATTGGACAATGGCGTATGGGTGACACCACAATCGAGCCGTTCTGCCAAGACGTTGCCAGCCTTCAAAGTTCCCATCTCGATAATGATGCCCAAGCTGAGAAGTGAGGTTTCTACATATGAACTGGCATAGCAATGGGTCTACGGAGTACGTGTTAGATATTTGGCACCAGTGAACCCCAGTAAAGGCGTAAATAGACACGGGAGCCACGTAGGTTCAAATTGGATGGATGGCAAGCCCATGAAACGCCAACGAAATAAACGGGGCACAAGAGGCTCTGGGATTTGATACCTACAGGCTACCGTCTTGTCCTACCAGATACGGTGAGAAGGGCCGGGAGCCGTTTAGAAAGTGAAACTTGATTTTTATTCCGTGGTAACTCCCCAGGACCCTGAAAAGGACGTCATTTTTGACATGGCGGATCAACTGGCTAACTAACATCCATCTATGGCATGGGTAGTAATACGCATATTGGACTGTAGATCATGACAGATCCCATGTTAATGATGATAACATACATAGGTACTGACGCAAGTCGAGGATACTGCCAATGATGGTATATTTATATTGGGAAATCGAGGTCGTAAGCTGACCGACTGAGGTAGGCATCAATCAATGGATGGCTATTTCCGGGGGTATATGTGTTGTGTGTCGCTCGTGTCAGCGATAGAGTCATAACCTTAAGCTTTCATATGTAGTAGCAGAGAATAGTAGAGAAGGGCTGATAACGACCCCGCTGATCAGAGGCAACAAGATACTGCATGTACTGTTAAAAAGTACCATTATTTTGCCACGTTATAAATCGGATCAACTCTGATTGCGCGTAGAACGGCAGAATGTGTGCATCGTTGAGTAAAAGTCAGTGGTGATTTGACAGTCGATAGAGGGGGATCAACACAGCCTGTCCACTGTGGTGTACCCCCTTATTGTTGTGGCAGGGTAGAGCAGCTAGAGCCGACTGAAACCAGCCTTCTCGCTCGTGCACCACCGGCCTTCAGTGCCTTGCCCAGGTACCAAGGTTGGTAGCAGTAATAGTGGTGGGCTTCTCTTTGACTTTATGCCGTTGGCTGGCGAGAGACGAAGTGAATAAACTTGGGAGTCCGTAAAGAGGAATCAAGGTCAACAAGATTTCTACAGGCACTCACTTGGTCCAATGTGATTCCGTAACTCAACTGTCAGTTCTTTTGTTTTACTGCAATGAAAGTTTTATATCCGTAGCCTTGAGTTGCTGCAAAGGATGTTTCAGCGTCTGCCCTCGGCTCGTAATTCGTGTTGATGTGAGCAACCAAGGACAACAGCATGAAAGTTAAATCATGCGCAATCAAGGCATTGATCTAACTATCTAACATTTATGTGTTGGTAAAATGCGCTGAATTCTAATAGACTTGCAACTGAGAAGATGCTAAGGTAAGGTACCTAGGTACCTAGGTAGTCAATGGGATTTGATAATATCTCGCTGAGGCAGGTGGGCTTGTTACAGCCCAATTGAGGTGATATCAACCTTCTTGACTCTTGCCCTCTCTTATTCCTCTGGCATCTACCTGCCCCAACCCAAGCTCCCTCCCACATCAACTCACCATCCATATAATGAATGGCTTCATTCAGCAACGCTCTTAAGACTAGAATCTAGAGCATCCCTTCCTATACAGCAAAATTCCTCCTCATTTTCCTTACCTTCTTAATTCTCGCTTCAACGCTTGAGTCCTCTGACGTACCAATACCTACCATCTACAGATACTTTAATTGACCTTGTTTTGCTTGACCTGGCTGCCCATATCCACCCCCAGGGCCTTGGCTTGGGCCTCCACTGTCTGCCCAATACGCCCTGCCCCCTCATCTCTCTTTACGGTACGGTACGAGACGACGGCACGGTATTCTGAGAGCCTGGCGTGTCCATTGTTGCTCTTCTCAATACACACGCTGTAGCTGCTCTTAGTTCTATTAGGACGGCCTGGGTTAGTCTGTTCTCCCGCAATTTTGCCTAACCCGTTCCTACAGGACAGAACAGGACAGGACCTGCGCAACGAGACCCAACACGATCCATCTCCAACTTGGTGAGCGCACACTGCACCCGGCCCAACCAGCAACCAGCAACCAGCTGCCAGCCAACCATCACATCCCATCCATTTTCTCCGTGCTCTCTGCATTGGATTGTAGCTAGCAGCTAGCAACTCGACGCTACACTACACCATCCAGACCCTTCTCCTCTTACTCTCATTTTTCTCACTCCCATCCTTCGTCCTCCCCCCGTCGTTGGGATCTCATCGACCGTCGACATCATCGTCTACGCCCGATAACCACGCATTACGCATCTCCACTCGCGACAACCACCATCACAACAACGATTTCACTGCTGAACACCGACCGCCTCTACTTAATCGCGGCGATCAACCTGACGCTGTCGCCATAAGCTGCTCGATTCAGCTTCCGCACCAGTCAGTCAGCGCAATGGATCCACAGTGGCAGCAATATCCCTCCGCGAACTCGCCTGGCTCCTCGAGACGACACAACGGCAATACCCAAGCCCCTCGAGACTACACCAACCAGCCCCCGCCTCAAGGCGGATACAAATACGACCAGTTCCACGGCGGCGCCCCCGTCCATTCTGCTGCTCCGCCTGCTTCTGCTCCTGTTGGTAACCCCAACTCAGCCGCATCTCCAATCTCACCTTCGCAGATACGCGACGGCAACGGTGACGTCGCTATGCACGATGCTCATGATGCTCATGCTGGTATCAAGTACCCCATGAGGCCCCTTCATCAAGCTCACATGTCGGGCAGCCGCCCTGTCAACCTCCACTCACCTCAAGAGTCTTCTTCCGTCGCTCAACGATACTCGCCCATGGAGGCCCTGTCCCCCACTTCCCCTTACGCGCCCAAGTCGGCTTCAAACAGCCAGTTCACAAGCCCGACCTCCCAGCGACAGTCGCCTACACGCCAGCCTGATTATTCTCAATCTCCATATTTCCCCGGCGCCCGCCAACACCAGCAAAGCCAGCACCTTCCTCCTATCAACCCTTACGCGTCCGCCAGTCAACAGGAAAATTATCCCTCTTCCGCTGTCGGCAATCTCGATGCTGCTTTTAACCTGGACCCCAAGTCTCCGAGACGGCCTGTGCCCCAGCAAGTGACAAGGGGCCCAGTACCCGAGTTCAAGCAACTCTCCTCGCCCGCAGATCTGCAACCCAAGGTCAATTCACAGCCTGCGTTCCGTCGCGCCAACCCTGAAGGCGGTTTCATCAGCGTATGTTTTCAAGCCTCTATAGCTTTCCAGACAATTTTACTCACGATATGATCAGCCTCTCCAAGCTCTTACTGTTCAATTACCTGCCACTTATCGCATCTGTAACCCTAGCTTCAAATATGAGTCGTCGCGCAATCCTCGCAGAGTCTTGACCAAGCCCAGCAAGGGCACCAAGAACGATGGCTATGATAACGAAGACAGTGACTATATCCTCTACGTCAACGACATTCTTGGATCTGAAGAGGCCGGCCACAAGTATGTTGTGTAAAATTGAAGTATGTCGCTTGTAATTCTAACATACTCTCTAGAAACCGTTACCTCATTCTGGATGTCTTGGGTCAGGGTACTTTTGGGCAAGTCGTGAAATGTCAGAATCTCAAGACACAAGAAGTAGTGGCTGTCAAGGTCATCAAGAACCGTACTGCCTACTTCAATCAGAGCATGATGGAGGTTTCGGTCCTCGATTTGGTACGGCCATCAATTCCATACTTCAAAGGTTGGCACTAACAAGAAGTAGCTCAATACGAAACTTGACAAGAACGACGACCACCATTTGTTGCGGCTTAAAGACACTTTCATTCATCGCCAACATCTCTGCTTGGTCTTTGAGCTCCTTAGCGTCAATCTTTACGAGCTTATCAAACAGAACCAGTTTAGAGGACTCAGCACTACTTTGGTTCGCGTGTTTGCCCAACAGCTTCTCAACGGTCTCGCACTGCTTAACAAGGCTCGTTTGATACATTGCGATTTGAAGCCTGAGAACATTCTTCTCAAGAACCTCGAAAGTCCCATCATCAAGATTATTGATTTCGGTTCAGCCTGCGACGAGCGACAAACAGTGTATACCTATATTCAATCTCGATTTTACAGGTCTCCTGAGGTTTTACTTGGTCTCCCTTATTCTTCAGCCATCGATATGTGGTCCCTTGGATGCATTGTGGTGGAGCTGTTCCTGGGACTTCCCTTGTTTCCAGGATCTTCTGAGTATAATCAGGTCTCGCGAATTGTTGAAATGTTGGGCAACCCCCCGAACTGGATGATCGAGATGGGCAAGCAGGCGGGCGACTTTTTCGAAAAGCGACAAGATGAGTTCGGAAGACGGACATACCAGCTTAAATCCATGGAACAATATGCCCGAGAACGTGGCACCAAGGAACAGCCTAGCAAGAAGTACTTCCAGGCCAACACCCTTCCCGAGATTATCAAGTCCTACCCTATGCCTAGGAAGAACATGAAGCAGAGCGAGATAGATAGAGGTAAGACCCGAACTGATAGTAATGTCATGTACACTCGTGCTAACCGTGACAGAAATGAACAACCGCATCGCGTTTATTGACTTTGTCCGCGGCCTTCTTACAATCAACCCTCTCGAGAGGTGGTCTCCCCAGCAAGCCAAGCTTCATCCGTTCATCACACAACAGAAGTTCACTGGACCTTTTATACCACCCATGAATCTCAAGTCTAGCTCGCTGAATAGGTCTCCAGCACCTGGCACCCAGCAACAGCAACAGGCCGAAGCACTTAGCAAGCAGCGGGCTCAAGCGGCAGCAGCTCAACACCAAGCACAACAGCAGGCTGCTTCGGCTGCTCCTACCCCTTATGTTAACCAGTACGCGCCTCAAGGTCATGCGCAACCGCAGATATACGGAAACAACTCAATGTATTCTCCCGGAGGCAACCACGCCAACATGCCATCGGCATACGGCCAGCAACAACAACACGGGCAGTATGGACAAATGGTTATGTCCCAACCGTCTCAGCAGATGCCTCAGGGGCAATATGCACAAATGCCCCAGCCCAATATGTATCAGCATCAACAAGGTGGTATGAGGCCAGCACGCCAACGGGCTTCAACCATGGAGCAGCAACAGAGCGGTATCCCCGCTGCCATCCAACGAGTAGCTAGCCATCTCGACCCCAGTCAGCCGATTCGTTTACAGCCTAGCCCGGCGTACTACCCGCCCACTGGAGAAAGCATGGCGTCTGGCAGCATCGATAACCGCACGGCAGCAGGCCGAAGAGGTAGCCGCGCCCAACAGGGTGGTCGAGGCAACAGGGACTTCATCCGCAACTTGGAGGAGCGCACTCTGGAAGAAGGTTTTATGGGAAACCAGAGCACCTGGCATTGAAGTGGCGTAACCTAACGAGGGACCAGATGTCCGCGCCAATCTGTGATACGAGCGACTTCACTCGATAAACGAAGCCCTGCCGCCGAAGTCTATGCGTTATAGCGTGCAATAGGCCGGAATTCATGGTTGGTAACGAAGCAAAACTCCATGGTTGTTCTAATGTACTAGAAGTCCGTCCTCCCTTCGAAACCCGTGCGCCAATGAAGCAAGAGACGTCCCACGCCATATGTGCGTGCTCGGAATTATCCAGTCGACTTGGTCGGAATTGGTTAAGAGGAGGCGTGGCCCCAGGTCATGGTCAGGCAAATGGAACTTCAAGGCCAAGATCTCAATGAACTCGAAGCAATGATTTTCAGACTCGATTACAATGCTTCAAGCATTTATCACAGGAATAGGTTGAGCCAAATTACACAGATCCGTGATGAAAGGGGTAGTACTTGTTTACAGAATTTCTTTGTCTCGACACGATGAAGCACGCCTCAGAAACGGCCGCAGAAGTTATGAGTTTACTCTCGGGGCGGCTTTCTATTTTTCTCTCGTTATGTTTCCTGTCGTCAGTATAGCACTTGGAGGGACGGGGTTTCTGGTCAGGAATTCAATATGGTGCAGAGTTGCCAAATTTCGGCTGAATATTATTCATGCCTAGTGTAGTCTGGCTGTAGATATTGTTATGCTTGTCTCGACTATTTGGTGGACGATGACGGACGGACCGCGCTTGGCATATCATGGGGTAAGGTTCTTGGGTTACAGTTCCCATCTTGTAATTGTATTGGTATTATTTGCGTTTGGGCGGCTTCAAAGGGGTCATTTCTGGGCGGACGAATCGAGGCACAAAATCATGAACTACCCCTGATGAATGCGAATGGGTCTCTATCCTCAAGTGACATCATTGTCGGGAGCTGGGACAGTGAGCCGCTTCTACACGGTCGTAACAGGTACCCATTTTTAGGGGTACCTGAAATATAAAGAGAGAGAAAAGATGAAATGATTAGCTTTAATAGCCCGTTTTGGACGTGTGAACCCCGAACGCCCAGCCCAAAATTTCGTTCACCCACTGCTCCCATTGTTGTGATTCGCAGTGAAAATGTGCGGCATTTTCAATGCCGACAGGTCTGTTCTCTAGGATCCATATTCCAAACAAGTTTGCGAATTAGTCGTCAAATGCAATCAAGGGAAAACAAGAAACAGGAAATAATTCATCATCGCCCAGTGCGACCTCTTTGACCACCTCGGCCTCGTCGGTTGCCGCCCACGATTTTATCGCTGTACAGCTGGTTGTTCCTTGGCGAGCCGTTTGTGGTGGTTGTGTCCATTAAATCAGGGAAACCCATCGAGCCATCAACAATGTTGTCGTTGGCGTTGGGTTTGTTTCCGCGGGTGCCACGGGGACCGCTTGGGGCGTTTCTTGGCGCATTGCTAGACGCAATGTTATTGCTTGAAGGGGCTCCCAGCTTAGGGTAGACCTTAATGATTCTACCATCAGCCTGTAACAAGTTTTAGCAAGAGTTCGGAATAGAAATTGGTCCCGATGGACTCACGGTCTTATCGTTGAAGGTCTCGATTACTCGGTCACCACCCTCGCGCGATGCAAAGGCTAGCTCGAAGAGGAGGAATGGGTTTGACTTGACAATGCGACAGCTCAAAATCTCGCCTCCGATGGGAGTCATAGCGCTCTCGATATCAGCGGCTGTGGTGCCAGGGGCAAAGTTTTGTGCCATAATAGTGAATGGACCTGCGAGACCCCGAATTGTCATCCCCATGCCATTGCCATTGCCATTACCATTGCCATTGCCATTGCCAGCGCTACCCTTGCCTTTCACGATGTTGACTTGTTGTGGCACGTCGCCAGAAGTGTCCATGCGATCCACGGCAGCGGACAGACGAGCAGCGCGGCGGTTGTTGGCTCTCTTATGAGCAGCATTGGGAGCTGAAATGCGAGAGCTTAGGTCGCCTGAGACGGAGTGATGCAGATCGTGTGTCCATTCTCCGTTGACATTGCCAGGTGCGGGCTGGGCCGAGCGGGTGCCGATGGTGGAAGTTCGCTGCTGTACATGTTGGCTTCTACTAATCGCATCCTGTCTTTTGCTGTAGCTACCTTCTTAACGCCGACACGGCTTGCTAGTGATTGGCCGGGGGCGGACTTGAGCTTGGAGGGTGCGCTTCGGCGACGGTTCTTTGAGAAAATGCGATCGGCGAGGGCTTCGTTCTTCTTTCGCTCACGCCCTGAAAGACGCTGTTAGGGAAGGACATGAAGAACTTGGGAACATTGATTGCAACTTACCCTCATTGATGATCTTTTCGAAATCTGTAGCAACCTTGGCCATGATTGAGGCAGTATCAAGGAAAATCGTTACACGGCGGAAATGGATGAGTATGGTAAAATGAGTTCAGAAGGATAAGGGATGGCTGATGATACTTGGAGGATTAAACAATTCGCTTGTTTTGTCGTGTCCCTCCCTATAAAGGTTAAAAGAAAAGAAACGTTGGCTAGACTGGACTGCGACCGCGAAGCGCGTCTCCAATTAGAAATGGGAGAGAGTTGTTAGTGACCTGCAGGGGTACCTAGGTACCTAGGGGTGGCTCTATGGGACCTACCTAGGTAGTAGTTACCTATTTGGTACCTCAAGCGCGGCAAAGTTAAGCGCATCTCATGCAACGCCCCTCGCTCAGCTGATAAGATAGGAGTCTTTTTCTTTCCCCAGTTGGTCGCCTCTAACTTTGGATCTCTGGAATTTCGTGATCAACCTAGGTACCTGCAATCAAGCAGCAACTCTTACATGGCTGATAGGTTACTGCATGGAGGCGCGTGCCTTCGAAGAGCTCTGCAGTTCGCACCCCGCCAGAGACTAGAGATTCGGCTTGCTTCTGCTTTTCAAACCCGTTCGTTTCAGCACTCACAGCGCATATTCAACTCGACGACGATACCGACTACCGAGAAGTCGACTACAGCTCAAGACGCAAATTCTATAGCTGATGCTATCACGAAAGATGCTCCAAAAAACCTCGATGCACCGGCTGATGGACCTTTATGGAAAAAGAAGGAAAACCTTAGAATGGAGCGGGCCGTCAACAAGGAGTTACAATATCTGAACAATGACCCTTGGAAAGTTGCAGAATATGTCAGAAAAGCACTTGAGGCAAAGAAATTCGATCAAGCCCATCTTTTGGTTCAAAAAGGCAGCAAAGATATGCAATTGGTCGTGCCATGGAATTTCCTCTTGGAATATCTGCTTGACCAGCAACAAGTCAAGGCAGCAATCAAGCTATTCAACGAGGTAGGCTTGAGATACAGCTTTCACTCAGGTTCTTGTCTCGTCTATGACACTGACATTATCTGAAGATGAAAAAGCGCGCTCAGTTCCCCAACGCGCAAACCTATACAACCCTGTTCCGTGGTCTCGCCAAGTCGAACCACCCTAAAATCGCTGTCTTTGAGGCTGTAAAGCACTACAACGCCCTTTTCAAGGACTCTCGCCTAGAACCAAACAGTACTCATCTGAATGCTGTGCTTAGCGTGTGCAACCGAGCGGGCGACCTGGACTCCATGTTCTCCATTGTCGACACTCTCAACGAGTCAACTCGAGCTCCAACTTCCTACACCTATACTACCATTCTCAATGCTATACGATTCAACACGCTTGATGGCTTGGAAAAATTGACGCCTGAACAGAAGGAGTTCAATCTCAAACAAGGTTCTCAGCGCGCCAAAGCCATCTGGTCAGAAGTTATGAGTAAATGGAGGCAGGGGCGTCTGATCATTGACGAGGAGCTCGTCTGCTCAATGGGTCGTATGATGATCATCTCAAGCGACACCAACGACAAGAAGGAGGTTCTTGATCTCATCGAACAGACAATGAACATACCCAACTTGTCCAAAGTCAAAGAAATGTCAGCTGAGGAAGCTCGCAAGACAAATCCTCGCACCGGTCAAGTGGTTAAGAAGGATAAAAATGGTGTTTTTGTCAGTCCTGGGAACAATACCTTGTCTCTAATCTTGAAGGTTGTGCTGCAGACGAAGCTCAACAGCATGGGCATCAAATACTGGAATTTCATTCTTCGCGAATATAATCTCGAGCCTGACAGGGATTGCTGGTTGCGCCTCTTTAGTATTCTCAAGCAAGCCAAAGCAAGCGGCCATGCTACTGAGATTCTGGATATAATACCGGCGAGTATCACTGGACCAAACTTCTATCGCATAGCTTTTGAAACATGTGTTCGTGATAACATCAACCCAAACGTCATCAAGAATGCCAACCGCGCGCTCGACAGCATGATGAATCACCTAGAGTTACCCGACGCCCATCTCATGCGCCTGTACCTCAACGTTTCTCAGTCTACCCACTATCACTTGCGTGCTCGTGCTAATGAAGGAGACGTGGCTGGTGCCAAACGTGCATATGGCGTCCAAATCACCGACGCGCTTGATCGTCTGTGGGTGCCCTACCGCAAACTACACGATCACTACTTCAAACAAGTCAAGGCTGAGACCAAGGAACAAAAGAGGGCTCTTTACAACGATCAACGCGAGGTAATTGCTCTCGCACGCATCATGTATGGATCATTCAACAAGGTCATTCAGCAGGAAATGCTCCCTGAGGAAGACCTCAAGAGAATACGCCCTGTCGGGGGACGCATCAATCGCGAGATTCAGGCCTTTTATGCCAACCGGGAGGAAATGGAACCCAACTTGCGCAAGAAGAAGGGTCGTGGCACAGCCGAGGAAGATATGTCCACACACGATGAGGCCATGAATACGGCCAACTTTTGGGACACCACTCAAGCAGGAAAGCCCCGATCCCCGAAGCAGACAGACCGACGGCAGTTGCATCGTGACAACGGACCAGGTGATGGCTACCGACGCGAAGAAAGCTCAAGGTCCGGACCAAGGCCGCCAAGGCGTGCCCCCTTCTCGTACAATACATACCTTACAGACAGTCAGACGCCATCCAGAACGCAAGAACCAGAAAATGACCTGCGCCAGCGCAAAGACGGCACGCGGCCAGTGAGGCAACCCGATTATGTTGGCTATCGAGGACCCCATCCTAGCTGGGGCGCGACTCGTGACGACAGGAAGGCCGACCGCCGTTTTGGCAACCCGCGACGTTAAGGCTGCTGCATATTGGAGTATCGAGTTACGCTTGGGTCTACAAATAAGAGCTTTCAATGGGAAAAGCTCGTGTAAAACTAAACTGATGTATGTACGATTGAGATGCAAAAAAGAGTGCGAAGGTGTACTGATATAGCATATGGCGGCGTTCTGTTGGGCGATAGCATTTCTCTGCATATACAATACATCGCTTACACAATTGAAGCCTTGGTCCTGTTGCATATTTGTCGTAACCCTCCAGGCCATCACAAGCTTAAGCATGCAACGTTACTCTCCCATGACTATCCATTCTGCTCTATTTTTATCTCGGTTAAGAATAGGTAAACAAAGGTAGTCAGTCTCTGCTGCTAGTTGAATACCTTCTATTCTATGGCCAGCTTTATAACTCCTTGTTAGGTCCATCTGAAACAACAAAATACCCTGGGAGCAATCAAGCCCTGCAACTTCACTTAAGTTCGAACTGAGACCACGAATCAAGATAGAGATCCGAGGCCACTGTACGATACATTGACCTGCTGCCTTGGCTGGATGATCAATCTGAGAGCTGTGATTGCGTATTCGACGTTGATGAATCCATGGCTGACGGTTGATCGCCTTCTTTGATAGCCAAGTAAGAACTCTCGAGTACATTTGTGGGTGGTTGAAACGTGGCGGCCGAGGTGCACGACGGCGAGCACTGGCCAGGCTCTTGCATGGGATAATCTTGCATTGATAGCAATTTGTCCGAATTATCCTGAGTCCAGTTTGACGAAATCTGACCTCTTTGCGGGTGGCTATAGCCTCCAGATTTGTTAAAACTGCCAAGGGAGCCGACTAGTGTCACAGGAGCAACTAAATCGCAAGAGGACAGGTGCCTCGTAATGGATAGTGTCTTGCGCCCTACAGGCTGTAGTGTAAGTGCTGCCGAGACCTTGGGACGCGTTGTGATGCGATCACACTTAGTAGTGGAGAGCAGCGATTTGTCTTCCAGACGCTTATCATCTGGTGCCGCTTCTATGCAAGCTCGCAAAGTATATGATCTTTCCAGGCTACAGCTAGACATGTCAGGAAGAGGATCTAACTGAGGTGGACCTTGGTCGATAACTGGTGAAGGGGGCGCGAATTCAGAGTCCTGCAGGAAGGGCTTGGATAACTGGGAGGTCTGGATGCGCGATCCAAGTGGAAATAGTGTATGGTTACTCGAAGAACTCCCATTGCGAGTCCATCTCTCCCTTGAGTATTGAAAAGCTCTGCTGAGATCTTCCGCTAAAATAGAGTCAGGTACACCGCAAGAGAGTACGCATTAGTCCACCCACCTGTGTTGAGGAGATGAGGAACTCCTGGGACTTCAGATACAGACAGTTTCTCGAAGTTTGTTGAAGAGGAAGCAGTCTTCCGTCGTTTCGGTTTCAACCAACGCGCAAGATGAGAATACGACGAATTCTGAGAATTTGATCTTTGACTTCTGCGCTGTGTTGACGTATTCTCGCTAGGTCCACTAGAATTGGTTTCTTCAGATCCATCGAGACGAGCCCGGCGGCGATTCAGTGGCAGTCTCTAGCTGCTAATCTTGCTGTGAGGCTTGGAAAGCTCAGGGAACGGAAGCGGAGGCTGAGGTTGAGGTTGGATCTTTTTCTTGAGCTTCGCCTGCCAGGCACCAAAGATACTGTTGGGCATGATGTAAGTAAATAAGGTATGGGTGGGATCGGGTATAGATGGCGTGACAAGACAAAGATGGTTCAATCTTGACTGATGCTCGGTGAAAAAAAGGCGGCCTAGGTACATACTCAAGGTACTATACCTACTAACCCACTTAAGGTAGGTACCTACCTAGGTAGTAGGCAGGTAGGAAGACATCCATTGGTAGAGAGTACCTACCTTAGGTACCTACCTAAGTACAGGAACAAGTTGAGAGTTTGTGTTACTTTGGGAAGGGTCCTTTGACTGAGCTCGCAGTCAAATGCCATGGGTAGCTCTTTCGAAGAGCTTATAAAAGAATATCCGTAAGGAAGGAGTGAATTACTGACCAGTGCATTATCACCACCACCAACACCAATTGCCTAAAGTGTATCAAGACTAATAATCACAACGAATTTCTGGAAAGGGGATGTCCTGGAATTTCAGCTCCTACCTGCATTTCATTAAAATACCTACAAGCTGAACGTATAGATCTCCAATGCATGGTCAGGTAGTCACTACCTATGGATGTATCTGACTGCCGTTCATTGTGGGTCATCCTCCGTTCCGGGTGAGTGGGGCCGTACCGGGACGGCCGGGCAACATGGATTTTTGGGATGTCCTTGACACAATGATATTGTCAGAAGACTAGCTGGAAGAAGAAGAAGAAGGATCTGAACTTGAGGTTTTTTTTTTTGTTTTTTTCTCATTTGACCTAACTTATTCCGAGTAATGACGCAACACTACAACCAACATCAATTCAATAAGCGGCAACTTAAAAACATCACGTTTATAAAGGCATTGACTGCAACCGCTTAAACAAATTGATGTCCTAACGGATTGGATATTGTTGAGTACCTAGTCATTATATCGTATTGACTTTCAAATGCAGTCGTAAAGATGCAACGGCTGCCTTGGTTAAAGCCCTGACAAGAGTCTCGGCGGCACTAACAGGAAACAGGTTGTTTGGAGAGAAACAAGACTACCTACCTACCTAGTAACTAATCAAGTGATCCCGCCGCATACATTTTTAAGGTACCTTTGTAAGCTACCAACACGTAAGTACTCCCCCTGCGCGGGGTACTTAGAAAATCTGCATCACCTAAGGTGCCTATGCCGCAGCGCCTATTGGCTGCTCTCGCGTCAGTGACTTAAATGGACGGCCCCTCCCTTGACACGAGCCGAGACGCGGCTCAGGAGGGACAACGCGCTTTGGCGCGTCTCCCTGACCACTTTTCTAAATGAGCATGCACCTCAGCGCTGGTTACCGGGGGACCAACCCAATCCAAATAGCACCTCCACCATCACCATTTCCATTCTCGGTACCATCGTTTCCCTGCAAAACAGTCACGAGCAATATATGATCAGAAAGTGACATCCCGGCATATACTCTCCCTCCATTCCCTCACTGATATGCCACCGGCCTAAACTCTTCTCCCGTCATGTCTCACAGAGCGCGGCTCGCGGAGCTCAAGGCTCTTCGAGAGTCCGGCAAGAAGGTCTTTGATACTTACAAAGTTGCCGACGTCGATAATCTATACGACGAAGTTGACGAGGATGGATATAAGAAGGTTGTACGGGAGCGACTAAATCAGGACGACTTTGTTGTCGACGACAATGGCGAGGGCTACGCAGATGATGGTCGCGAAGACTGGGATCGAGTACAAGCCTATGGTTCAGAAAGCGAAGAAGAGACCACCGTCCGTGGCCGACCCAGTAAGACTAGTCAGTCTTCCTCCAGTACATGTTCAGGACAGCCCACATACTCACCTGCCGTGTAGCGAAGAAGAATCGCCAGGAGGAGCAAGCCAAGCGAGCGGCCAATGACAAAGATATCAGTGAATACTTTAAGGGAGCCAACAGAGCCCAGTCAAAACCCAAGGTACGCATTCCGTTTACAAGATCGTGGATCGACCCAACTCGATTAATTTTCTCTTTAGGTCGTCAAGACAAAGGAGGACGACGACTTCCTTTCAAACCTCCTCGGCGAGGTCGACAACAACATTCCTGCCCCTGCTCCCCATACCTCGATAGTCGAAAGGTCTGGCGGTCGTCGCAAGGCTAGGGCCCTTTCACCTGCTCGCGAGCCTGTGCCCAAAAAGACCAAGACCCTTGATACCCGGCAACCGTCCCCTCTCCCTCCAGCCCTTGAAGATGACGATTGCTTCTTTCCCTCCGCCGATGATGACATCCTCGAGACTGCCGATGTCCCCATGAGCGACCCTGCGCCCTCCTCTCCAGCCGCAAAGGTAGCGCAGAGAAAGGCACAGATTAAGCAGGAACCAAAGGAAGACGACGATGACGAAGACATGATGGAGGTTGCACATGCTGGAGCCATTGCCACAACCAGTGTTAATCTAGCAAGTTCAAGGCCGGTCAAGAAAATTCAGAAAGCAGAGTCCTATCCCACACCTGCCAGCTCCTCTCCCGTTAAACCCAACGGCGCTCAAGTCGACCCAGCTTCATGGAATGCCCTCACAGAGAGGCTGAACGTCGTCACAAGTTCGCCCGCGGAAACAAAGATAATAGGCAAAATCGACTACAAGGATGCGATCGAGGAAGACGGCAGTCTCAACTTCTTCTGGACAGACTACACTGAGGTCAACGGCAGTCTGTGTCTCTTTGGCAAAGTTCTCAACAAGAAGACGCGATCATACGTCAGCTGCTTTGTCAAAGTCGACAATATCCTGAGAAAGCTTTATTTCTTGCCGCGTCAACACCGCTTGCAAAATGGCGAAGAGACAGGCGAAGAAGTCGAGATGATGAACGTGTATGATGAGATTGACACCATGATGACCAAGATGAATGTTGGTATGTACAAGATCAAGGCCTGCACCAGGAAATATGCCTTTGAGCTCCGTGATGTCCCCAAGGAAGCACAGTACATGAAACTTCTCTACCCATACAACAGTGAGTGGCCACATTCCCCCTGCAGGTCCCCCAAATCAGCTAACAAGTATCCCAGAGCCTGAAGTCGACCCCAACAGACCCGGTGAGACATATTCTCACGTCTTTGGTAGCAACACTGCTCTTTTTGAACAGTTCGTTCTCTGGAAGAATATCATGGGCCCATGCTGGCTGAAGATTGAGGATGCCGATTTTGACAAGCTCAAGAATGCTTCCCATTGCAAGCTTGAGGTTTTGGCCGATCACCCCAACATGGTTTCTGTTCTTAGCGAGTCTGACAACCTCGATGCGCCTCCCCTGACTCTTATGAGTGTTTCGTTACGGACTGCCTTCAATGAGAAGGATAACAAGCAAGAAATTCTGGCCATCAGTGCAAGAATCTACGAGAAGATATCCCTCAGTGACACAACCCCTGCAGAAAAGCTGCCCTGTCGAACCTTTACAGTTATCCGGCCGCATGGCCAGGCGTTCCCCATGGGCTTCGATCACCTTGCAAAGAAAAGGAATCGTGGCTTGATTGTGCTGAAGAAGCAAGAAGCCGATATCCTCGCCTTCTTCTTGGCCCAGCTAGATGTTGCAGACCCAGATGTAATTCTTGGACACCAATTGGAGGGTGTAGACTACAGTGTGCTCCTCAATCGTCTATATGAAAAGAAAATACCCGGATGGTCCAGGCTAGGCAGACTCCGTCGCAGTCAGTGGCCATCGTCCATCGGCAAGACTGGCGGTAACGTTTTTGCCGAACGCCAGATCTTATCAGGACGTCTGCTATGTGATCTGGCCAACGATGCTGGAAAGTCGGTCATGTTCAAGTGCCAGTCATGGAGCCTGACAGAGATGTGCAGTTTGTACCTCTCTGGAGATAACCGGCGCCGCGATTTTGACAATGAGGTTGCCCTGAAGACGTGGGCCAGGGAGAAGCAGGGACTTCTCGACTACATCACTCACATGGAGGCCGATACACACTTCATTGCAGCCCTGGGCCTGGGTGTTCAGATGTTGCCACTGACGAAGGTTCTCACCAATCTGGCGGGTAACTCTTGGGCTCGAACTCTGACCGGCACGCGTGCAGAGCGGAACGAGTACATTTTGCTCCACGAGTTTTATCGCAACAAGTACATCTGCCCTGATAAGCAGACTTTTCGCAGTCGCCAGCGTGCTGAAGAGGCACAGCGTGAAGAAGAGGCGGGTGAGGGGAAGAAGAAGGACAAGTACAAGGGTGGCTTGGTTTTCGAGCCCGAGAAAGGTCTATATGATAAGTTTGTGCTTGTCATGGACTTTAATTCCCTTTATCCCTCTATTATCCAGGAGTTCAACATCTGCTTTACAACTGTCGATAGACCAGCCACAGTAAGTCTGTCGAGAATTCCTGCTTGAACCTCGAGACTAATCAAACCCACAGAACAGTGAAGAAGATGAAGTTCCCGAAGTTCCAATTAACGAGGATCAAGGTATCCTACCTAGGCTCATTGCTACTCTCGTCAGTCGACGTCGACAAGTCAAAAGCCTCATGAAGGACAAGAAGGCTACCCCAGAGGAGCTGGCCACATGGGACATCAAGCAGCTTGCCCTCAAGCTCACTGCCAACTCCATGTACGGATGTTTGGGCTATACCAAGTCACGCTTCTACGCTCGACCTCTGGCTGTTTTGACAACCTTCAAGGGCCGCGAGATTCTCCGCAGTACCAAGGAGCTGGCCGAGAGCAGCTCACTGCAGGTCATCTATGGTGATACTGATTCCGTCATGATCAATGCCAACGTGGATAATGTTGCCGATGCGTTCAAGGTTGGCAACGATTTCAAGAAAGCAGTCAATGAGCAGTACAAGCTGCTTGAGATCGATATTGACAATGTCTTTCGCCGTATTCTCCTTCAAGCGAAAAAGAAGTATGCTGCTATCAACCTTGTAGAGAAGGATGGGAAGTTCATCGAGAAGATGGAAGTCAAGGGTCTTGACATGAAGCGTCGAGAATACTGTGCTCTGTCCAAGGAGATCTCCCAACACCTTCTTAACGAAATTCTGTCGGGCGACGACACCGAAGTCTCAATCGCCCGAATCCATGAGTATTTGAGCGACATTGCTGGCAAGATGCGTGAGCAGACTATTCCTGTTCAGAAGTACATCATCCATACACAGCTTGGAAAAGCACCCAAGGACTACCCCGACTCCAACTCTATGCCTCAGGTCCAAGTTGCTCTCCGTGAAATGGCCAAAGGCAAGACAGTTCGCAAGGGAGATGTTATCGCGTACGTGATTACGGGCGATAGCAAGAGCTCTGAGCCTGCTCCCAAACGAGCCTACACTCCTGGTGATCTCAAGGCAGACCCTACTCTACTTCCTGACGTTGAGTGGTATATTGGCAAGCAGATCTTCCCTCCTGTCGAGCGTCTCTGTGCCAATATTGTCGGAACATCAACATCACAACTGGCAGAGCACCTTGGTCTTGATATCAAGCGCTACAGCTCATTCCAGACTCAGCAGAACAGCTCAAGCAACGACCTTGAGATCCACCCCTTGGACTCTCAGATTCCAGATGAGGTCCGCTTTGGTGATTGTGCTCGCCTCTCTTTGCGTTGCCGCAAGTGCAAAAGCTCGTCCGTGTTCGAGGGCCTGGCTGCGTTCCCCGATCATGTGTCCCAATCCGGTGTCATCTGCGGCTCGTGTGGTAGTTTCATCTCAACGCTCTCTGTCGTGGCCCAGATGGAGCACGCCATCCGCACTCAGACAAGTCGGTACTACGAGGGCTGGCTGGTCTGCGATGATAGCCAGTGCGGCAATCGAACACGGCAAATGAGTGTTTATGGTTCTCGCTGCCTTGGCCCCAAGGGACTTGCCCGAGATTGTCTTGGTCGAATGCGTTACGAATACACAGAAAAGGCTATCTACACCCAGCTTCTCTACTTCGCCAGCCTGTGGGATGTCGACAAGGCCAAGGCCAAGGCCACGAGCACTGAGATGTCCAGGCAAGATCGGGAGAACATCCTTGCATTGGCTGAACACAACCGCGTACGCTTTGGAAATGTGAAGGGTATTGTTGACAAGTATCTCGATAAGTGTGGTCGGCAATGGGTAGCCATGGATACTCTGTTCACCAAGCTGGGCTTCAAACCAATGGCCTGAGTTTCTTAGGGAAGTGGAAGGACATTTATGGTTATGCTGTGAAATGTTGATGTATATTTGGGTCAGTGGCGTCTGGGGATTAAATATTCACACGGGTTGGTTTGTTTAGGACCAACAGAAAGGATAACAGCTTCACATGCAAGTAATGAATAGTTTTGGCATGCACAAGAGTAAGCGAGTTTTTAGTAGTTTTTAGGAGCTTGATCAGAGCGAAGCCTGTCGAGTGTTCTAGTACCAAGCTACAGTGTTTTAAAAACAGGATAGTTTCCATATACTTGTCCGTTCTCAACACACCTTCCCTGTATCCAACATTCACGAGTAAGAGGCGGCAAGTTTGAACATATATGTAAATTGTCCCTGCCAATGGCCCATGCTTCTTCGAAATTAGATGATATACAGCAAAGCATCATCAAGACCCTTTCATTTAAGCTTGACCAGGCTGAGCGCCTCCATACATTACACACCAAGTGACAGAGCCGTTGGCGAGCGGCCATGGCCTCCTTCTTGGTACAACAATGCATATGCTCATGAGGCTAAGTCAAGAGAGCCTGGGTCGTCATCATCAATCATGGTCTTGTTTGAGAACCCTTTCCTAACCCACCGTGACTTGATGTGATTCGTCAGCGTTAAGTGAAGTAGCCACATCCTAAAGCCAGCGAAGGGGCGAAAGCATGGCGAGAGACTGCCCACGTATAACGAACGAAAGGCCAGAGAGGAAGAATGCACCAGAAAAACCATTTCATTCCTTATCATTCCATTCCGTTCCCTTTCGCGTTCTGCCTCGTTGAGTCCGAAGTAAAATTCAACCGCAAATGCCCTGAACACCACCTCCGCCATCCACCCCGAGTCGTACGTATGTATATGACGGTTGCGACGTGATCATCGTGACGCTTTTCCACCATCATTACCTCCCCCTTTTCGTGCGTGACCTCTCCTGGAAATAAAACAGCCAGAAGTATGCTGGCCAACGACAACGATAGGGCCATCCCGAACCCTTGAACCGGAAATCCTCCACAACATTAAAGAACTGAAACACACTCGAAGTATGATCAGAAAAGGGGCTGAGGTAGGTGGTAATGAGCACAATGGTGAAGGAAATCCCTAGTCCGATGTAGGGGTCACCTCTCACGCTGAGAGGAATCGTGTCCGTCTGTCTATGGGCAAGGTATCATGAGTTCTGGAAAAAGAAAATGTGCTCAACTTTTGTGACACGTCTGATGAATAAATAATAAAAAAAAGGCCTGTAAATGCAAGAAAACACAGCACCGCCTAGTCTATTCTGCCGAAATGCAAGACACCGAAGGAAGAAGAATACTTTTACTCGCTCTCTTTCTTATCACTGTCAGGGACAGCCTTCGACATCGCGGGGGAGGCAGAAGTAGACGGGGGCGAAGCCGGGTGGTCATTCTCCATGTTGGCAAGGAGGCTAAATACATGTCAGCAACTCAAAATTTGAATGTACATGGCACTAGTCAAACTTACCTGAATGCATTAGAGTGGGAGGTGTTCTCGCGGGTAGGAGGAGTGCCAGTGCGTGAGGAAGTAGCAGAATCCTCACCGCGAGGACCCAGGTAGCCGCCAGGACCCATGCGTCTTCCGCT
This sequence comes from Fusarium fujikuroi IMI 58289, assembly GCF_900079805.1. Lineage (NCBI taxonomy): Eukaryota > Fungi > Ascomycota > Sordariomycetes > Hypocreales > Nectriaceae > Fusarium > Fusarium fujikuroi. The sequence goes on along the minus strand of NC_036628.1, from coordinate 1,760,500 downwards.
GTTACTACGAGAAGAGAGCATGGAAGCAGGGCCAAGAGAGATGTTGCCGCTTGAGGTTCGGTTGGCAGAGCCCTTCAGACGGCGCAGGTCGTCCATTCCGACCTGATTACTGGTTTGTTGTGCGTAACCAGCCGAGAAGTTGCGAGCGTCGCCTCGTCCGACGGGAGGGCGACCGCCACCTCGCTGATTAGTGCGAGCAGCCTCCTGAGCTTTGGCGGCCTGAGCAGCCTCAGCCTCAGCTCGGACTTCATCGAGGGTCTTGGGCCCCTTGTTGGTCTCCTTGGAGTGCCATCCGGCCTTGCGCAGGTCCATAACGTCCATGAGCATAAACTTGAGTCGGCTGGGAAGCTCGGGAAGATCCATCATGGTCTGGATGCGCTGGAAGTAAGCGTCCATCATGGGTCGACCCTTCTCAGTGCTGTCGAGGTTGCCACCAATAGTCCTGAGCAGCTTGCTAAGCGACTCAACTTCAGCCTCGTCAGGTACTCCCTTATAGTCGACGAGTTTGTGCACACACTCGTGCATGATACGCTCAGTAAGCATGCCGAGCTTGTAAAGTTCACCGATGAACTGGACTAGACCAAGACCACGTCGCTTGGCAGCAGCAGCAGCATAGTACTCATCGGACAGGAGAGCAGCCTCAGCAGTCTTCTTACCCGCAGCGTCTTCTTCCTCATCAGGCTTGTCAGGCAAGTTAACGGTCCAACCGCGCTCAAACTCCTCCTGACATCTGTTGAGAAGGTACTTGCGGAACAAGTTACCACCGCTGACGACGTTACCATTCTTGTCTTTGATACGCTCATCACGGACGTCGGGACTCATAGTCTCAAGCATACGTTTGCAGAACTTGGCATACATGGAAGCCCAATGGGCCTCATCAGTGGCCTTCTCAAAGGTGAGCTGGATGACTTGACGAAGTGTACGCCCGTCGGACTCATCCTTGGACTGGGATGCAATGAGCAGGATCTGGTCTGCAATTCTGTCAAACTTCTCGGGTGTCATCTTGTTGAGTGCCGCCTTGACCTTTCTTTGAACCATATCAGGCTCAAGATGGCCAGAGGGATTAGCAGCGGCTGGATTGGCATTCTTGCCAATACTTGTAGGCTTCCAACCATTGGCGGTCTGGGCAATGGGCTTAAGCTCCTGGCCAGCAGTCAAAGGCATGGTCTTAGCAGCCTGAGCCTCCCTGACGCCTTCGCCACGCTGGCTGCCGCCGCCACGACGACGGGACCCACGGGGAGAGTTAGGAAGTTGAGAGGGGCCACGGGAGGAGCCGCCTGTAGGGAAATTGCTGGGACCACGGCCCATGGAACCAATGCCAGGTCGCTGCTGGTTGGACAGGGCGAAACGGAGTTCAGAGGTACTGTTACTGGGGAGAGGTCGGGAAGCGGTGGGGGCGTTGAAGCTACCCATAGGAAATCCACTGCCGATACCTGAGCTGGGACCACGAGAGCCTCGGCCAGAGCCGCCAGGAGTGTTGGTTCTGGAACGGTCATCGCCAATAAGAGACTTGACTTGCTGGCCGAATTCGAGAGAAGGCTGCTCAGTAAAGACCTTTTGGAACTGTAACAAGAAGTTGGCATCATACTTGAATGTCTTGCCCTTCTTCTGGACTGCTGCATTAAGGGCAGGATTGGGCGACTTGATGCCAGCAGGGTAGATATCTTGCTCGATAACCTTCAGGAAGCGAGCAGACTTGAGCGATTGCAGGGCAGCGCTAGGTTGAGCAGGCTCAACAGGCTTGGTGTTAAGAGGGGCCAAGTTGAGAGCAGCAGGCTTCGCACCACGCTTTTCGTGCTTGGGCGCAGCAGAGTCGGCAGGCTTATCGCCTCCAATTTTCATGCTAGCAAGCTTGTCGGTAACAGACTCGACCTTAGTAGGCTCAGTGTCCTTGCCGCTTCGAGCCTGGGAGAGGAGTTCGGCGACTGAAGGAGCAGATGAGCCGGCCTGTTGACGTCGCTTCTCCTTCTCCTCCTCGAGACGCTCCATCTCGCGCTCTTGTTCTCGGAGTTTGCGGTCTTCCTCTGCAGCGTTCTTAACACGGTCCTTTTCGGCTTGTTCCTTGGCAATGGCCTTCTGGGCCTCGACCTTCTTACGGTGCTCTTCCTCAGCCTTCTCACGGCGAGCATCCTCTTCTTCCATCTCACGTATCATACGCTCTATCTCTTCCTCCTCAGTTTCTTCCTTCTTAGCGGGCTCAGCGGGCTTCTCAGCCTCCTTCTTAGGCTCCTCTATCTTAGGAGTGGCTTCAGGGGCCTTGATCTCAGGTTCGGGCTTGCTTTCAGGCTCAGCCTTAGTAGAAGGTGCAGGCTCGGCCTTGGTCTCGGTGAGCTTGGCCTCAGATTGCTCAGCAGGCTTGTCTTCGATTTTAGCTGCAGGCTCAACGGGCTTTGGATTATCCTCCTTGGGCGGCGCCTGCGTGGCTTGCTTGATCTTCTCCTTAAGCTCATCCTGAATCTGCTTGGCGGTCTTGGTGGCAGCATGACTATCAGTGCGGCCGTGAGATGGGGTAGATGGCTTTGGAGGAGGGGTAGATGAAACGATCACGGGAGGAGTCTTGGATTGCTGGATGCTGGGAGCGGGAGATGATGGAGTTTTGAAGGACGAGGTGTCAATGACTTCACCAGCAGCGTTCTTGATCTGGATAGCGGCGCTCTTCTTAGGCACCTTGACGAAGCTGTTTGCGGTGGGCTTTAATGACGAATTCTGGGGCTGTGGGGTAGATGACACAACGACCGGAGCATTTGGCTGGCTGGCGCTCGGTGGCCTCTCAGGCTGAGAGGGTGTTCGTGACATGTTGTGACCATGCTGTGTATAGGGAGTGACATAGTTCTGTCCGTAGCTAGGAGAGTTAGCCTGGGGAGGTACAGCCATATACGGCATATTGGCATAATTGTATTGCATCGACAGTGGGCGTCCGAAGCCATCCACCTGCGGGGGAGGATAACCGTAGTTCTGTTTTTTTAAAGTTAGCATGTATTCAAAGAAGCCACTTCCTGGTGACAAGTCGAGAGACGGCATTGGTTCATTCAAGGATAGGGGTTGAAAGGTCTTTTTGGGATAGGTGAATGACGTTACACGCGAGCTGCTGGTATCTGGTTCTCGCCATGGTTGATCTAAACGTTTACTGAAACGCCGACGTTGGTTGAACTCGTTCCCATGCAGATCTCGTGACGACTCTTGCGGGTGGTTGACCTGGACCGACTTTTCCAGGTCGCCACGCTTCCCTTTGTTCTTTTTGCTGTTTTTCGAGAAAGGCTTATCAACTTGAGAAAGGGGGTACTGTACTTGTTGATGCTGTTGAGGCATGGGAGGTTGGTAATGGTATTGAGGCGTCATGCCAGGCTGCATAGTGGCAGGCTGCATGTTAGGTGTACCCGGGAGCGAGGGGACGAGAGCCGGGCTTCGGGCAGGCTGGGGGGAGTTGGGGTACTGAAGGTTACGACCCTGAGGCTGGAAAGCTGGAGGCATGCCACGACCCTGACCAGGGCCGTTACGGAACTGGTTGGCGGGAGGGAAACCCATCTGCGAGCTGTAGTTGCCGCCGTGGGGATTGTATCCGCGGCCACGACCACCCTGGGGCTGAAAGTTACCTCGACCAGCGCCGTCACCTTGCGCTGAGTGGCCAGATTCACGTCGGAAGTGAGCTCCAGGCTGTGCATTGGGGTTTGTTGGAGTAGAGCCCTGCCTCATATGGCGCTAGAGAGTAAGTCAGTGACGAGTTCGAGGGTAACTGTTTGACAGACGAATCTGAAAGAACCTACTTCGCCATCGCTGCCGAGACTGCCAAATGTCATTGTATTACCTCCTGCCTGCTGGAGACCAGAAGGAGGCCGGCCACCACTGGCCGAAGGCTGAGGAATAGGTGAAGGTGAGTGAGCAGGAGAGGGGACTCGGGCATTTCCACCACCAGGAATAGGAATGGGCGCAGCACTGGAGGTCTGAGGTGTGCTGTTGGTCATTGCAGGAGAGTCGTAGCCGAACTGGATGCCAGGCTTACCAGCGGTGACGGGACCACCGTTGGCGACAAAACTGTTTGGACCGTTGGCAGCCATGGTGACGGAGCTCTTGCGAGAATGATCGGGACCGTTGAGGTTAGCACTGCTGCGAGTGACAGCAGGGACAGCGGGGGTGACGGCGGGATTGCCGTTCACAGGAGACGATGAGGCGTCTTTCGCATGCTGCGAAGAAGACGAAACTCCAACCACCGCGGGAGGGTGGGATCCAGTTGCGACTATAGGGGCCTGGGCTGACTTCTTAGGCGCACCTGCAGCAGAGGCATACGAAGAAGCCGTAGTCGCGGGGGTGTTGTTCGCCTGAATGGGATTCTGCTTGTTGGCAGGCGACGTCATATGGGGAGTTCGGTGCCGCTCGCGATGTGAGATTGCGGTGGTGTTGGGATTTTTTTTTTTGTGGGCGTCGAGGGAGAAAGCGGAATAGATGGCGCCGGGTGCCGGGTAGGGACGTGGAATTATTCGAAGCTGCAGCGGGGCAACAAGAATCGACGAAGACGAGAGACGCACAAGTCGTTTCCCTTTTTTAGAAAAAATAAACGAAACACCACGATCTCGTGCGGAGAGATCTCGTAGAAAGAAACGACGGTAAGTCCGATGGGCGGCTCCAGAGGTCGAGATAGGCCGAATCGAATCGATCGATCACAGGAGAGCGAACAAGGAGTGCAGTCGTACCAATTAAGGCGATCGTAGAGACAAGACGGGTCAAGCTACGTACGATCCTGCGCGGCAGCGACAGAAGAAGAAACGGAGGGGAGAGGGTCGCTGTGATGGTCTTAACACACACAGGACGTGGTTCCAAAGCAGAAGCAAATGGAAATGGGTCGGGTTAGAATATTTTCCACCGGACCAAGAAGGTTGAGTTGGTGAGGATTCAGAAAAAGCCGGCAAAAAAATTTGGGCAGCAGGATATGATAAGGACTGCCAGGAAGGGGCGAGGGAACAGGGCTTTCTCCGGCAAGACTATTTAAGATCTGGGCACTGTGCTCGCAAGCAATGAAGCAATGGTGGGCAATGCACCTCGGGGGGCAGTGAGTCACCTGTAGTCAACATCGACAGAGCCGTTAGGGGTTCTGATGATGAGAGCTTTTCAGGGAGTCTATACAGTGTCAATCACTGCCAAGAATGTGCTCAACACTGTCGCTCCCACGGGTTTTTTCTTCTTCTTCCTACCTAGGCACAGCCCAAGCCCAAGCCAAACATGCAGTCTCGAGTTGGTTGGTCAACCCGGCCTGACCTCCAGCTAAGAAAAGACGCCGCATATCTAATTTCTCCATCCATTCGCCCACAAAGAGCACTACGTCAATCCCGTCCCCGCGGGCGAGGGCACGCTAGTTAAGGCGATAAAAGGAGCCTAAACCTGGCTGGATAGATAGTTTGAGACATTGCAAATAATCACTGTACTTCGAATGAGCATACAGGTATAGGAGAAGCATAAAGCTTAGGCCTCTAGTCCAAGTGATGAAAAGACTTGGGAAAATCTGGTATAGATTCATCGGTCCTATAGGCTGGCTTAATATAACTAACACCTTAACTTGACGTCAGAAGTTCACGAGGGAGGGTGTTAATTATTGAGAATTTGAGTATGAAGGTGGCAATCAGAATCCACCTCACAGGCGCATTCAGAGGCGCCCAGGCTGTCGTCGTTGGGTGACTGTCAACTTTGTCAAGTAACTTCACTTTCATGTGGCAGGGAGCACCCAACTTAACTTAGATGACTGTATATTCAGTCTGCCTACCTAGCATGACATGCATACACGAATGTAGTTGGACTCAATGAAACCAACATACCTGTAATCTAAACACGACATCAGGCATAGGAAGCAAAGTAGGTTTCGGTCAGTTCAACAATACATGTATGCTATGCTCTCAGCATTGTACTTGTAAAGCGCTTTCCGAGCGTATTGATATTGATTCCACGATATCTTTAACCCCAAGCGACTCAACACAAACTAGCAAGGACAAAGATAGACGGGCCCTCAGTCCGATGAGCCGGCTTGTCTGTGCTCGTCTCCAAGGCGATCCACAGATGATGAATTCAGTATGATTGCTACGATGTGCGCACTGGAGGCCATTGTGCAGGGGAACAGGGCGTAATGGTTAAACTGTGGGTGGGTGTCAAGATTGTCACGGCAAACGGCAATTCCGAAATAGTCGTCAAAACATGCGATTTCTACGCCTCATGCCCAACCCTCCCCATTGATATAACAATGAATCGTCCATAACTAATAAAGGAGTGGAGTGATGAGCAACACTGGTGTGAGAGCGCATGGGCCAGGCGTGGGCATCTGTTCGAGAGATAGGTAAATAGACAAGGGCATGTCGGGAGTGGTAAAGGAGAGGATATTGGCTATTTCAGGGCATCTGACTGTTAACTTATCAGGGGGACTGACTCACTGACCTGTCGACTTGCGGCCCAGTCAACAACAAACAGACTACCTACCCTCGGGGCGCAAGAAAATGCCAGGCCTTTACATAGGTTATTAAAATAAGCGCAGCAAAAGGCATCCTAAACTTGAGCTAAATTTATACCAAGTTGCCTAAATCTTTTTGTCATTTGAGATCAGGATCGTAAGTTTTCTTCCCTCAACTGAGCCAAACCTCACTAAAGCAAGAATCCTACACGTACTACTCCGTACCTCACCACTATCGTACTAAGTCCGCAAGCTCCGGTCTAGGCATCACTCTACCAGGCTGCAGCAGGACTGAATCTGATGAATTGTTTGTCCTCTCTCTCTCTCTCTCTCTGCGTGTTATTGCAAACATGACTTGATTTGCCTTTGAGATCCCCAAGTTCACTTATCGAGGGTTCTCATACTCAAGTGATTCTGACAACCAGCTTCCAACTGCTCAAAGTTAAACGCACAGATACTATAACATGTCTATCTATATCAAAACACATTACTTAGCCCAAACTATAACAAATGATAGGAGCTTGATACCGTTGCTCTTAAAGCATCTGCCTGTTCTTACTACTAATAAGACTGATGTGAGAGTTTGCAAGAACAGTCACATTATATGACCAATAAAAACAATTAATATTTGATTGTTTATCGGCCATTCCCTCTTTCGTAAGCAAATGCAACATGATCGTTAGGAGTGTCGTCGCGCAGCCTAAGATTTCTTTCTACGCGTGAGACGTTGGTTGATACTATCACTTGCAACCAGTAACTTCCTTCACATGAGCATCACTTTGATTAGATGAGGCATTCCAAGTAGACAGGCTAACGTTAGTATTGCTGGCCGTCCTGATCTTGTGGTGGACGTGTCTCGCCTCGTCACCTAATCCGTGTTGAACATGTATCTGAATAGCCCTTCCTAAGCTAAAAGTATTCCCAATTTTTGCTCTGCTGCACATGGTTATGTAGATTGCTTGTTTGTTCTATCTTAGCATCCCACGCCTTGCAATGCTGTCTCCCTTAAGCGACTTATATCCTGTTCGACTTCAAACCACGTCGGACTCAAAACCCTAATCTCACAACTTTGGTCGTCTGATTATGATGAGATGCAATCAAACCAATGACACAGCCACAATTAAAAGAATTTGACATTTCGATGTATGGTGTAATGATGTGCATTGCGCTTGTGATCGTCGAATTCAGTCAAGTAAAAATGTATGTGTAGCCAAACTTGAACAAACCGTATTACTCGACGCAGAACAACGTCAAGTCTCGAGTCGATCTAGCCAAGCATTTACTAGAGAGTCGGCAAGGGTGTATATATATGAAATAAACGATCAGAGGCCTCCAACAAGTTCGATAGCCAGAAACCTCAGAAAATAACCCCTCTAGCCTTTTCGCACTTTTTTTCTACTTGTTACTACTGGAGACTGTCGATCACCCGCTCTTTGCCCAACCCAATGGCGCTAGAGTTCAACCGCCGTTCTTAATGCTTATAGTAAATTGTGATTTCTGATAAACGCACACCATTTGAGTGAAACAGGAGCCAGCGAGGTTCAGTCGGAGGCTCAAAGATATACGATAGATCCAGGGCCTCGGTTCTCATACTATATGGGTCCTTGTAACAACAACTCGTCCTGTCTTGCGCCGTCAATAATACACAAGTAACTTTTCAATCAGTATCTCTACTCTCCTTCCCGAACTTCCAAGATGTCTGCCTCGACCTCCTCTTCTTCGTCATCTTCCTCGTCTTCGTTGTTGCCATACCCCCCTTCTTCGTCTTCAGGCTCTTCCATGATTGTCTCAGGCAGTCCTCCCTGTTCTGCCTCAAGCTGCTTGATCTTTGTGTTGGTCATCTCAAAGACATATTGACCCAGGTGCTCTACGCCTTCCATTGGTACCTCACCCTCCACAGCTCCTAGCTCCTGAGTGACCTCTCTCTGCGTAGGCCAGAGCTCTCCCGTTACCAGCATTAGCTTATCTGGCCTTTGAAGTAATATGTCAAAGGCGGGTCGAAGCTCAGGGCATGCTTCAAAAACCTCGCGGCGACCGAGAATGTACAGGCCAAGTCTTGCTCGAGATAGAGCTACTGTCATGCGGCGCACGTCACGTAAATAGCCCACACGTGACGTTCGGGTAAGCGACAGAATGATATCTGGAGGGGACGTTAGTTCGGGAAATTGCTATAAAATGTGCAATAGTTCACTTACAATCGTTCTGCTCGCCCTGGTACTTATCGACAGTAGCTACCGCCTTTGGCATGCCAAAGACGGGGTTTCGGGCGCATCTATGCGAGAGGACATCCTTTACCAGGGCCCGTTGACCAGCGTAAGTTGTAAGAATAGTGATCTTCTCAGCAGGGTAACCCAGGAGGCGCATGTACTGGAAGATGGCTACCGCGTATTCGGCCTCACCGAGGTTCTGGATAAAGTGTGGCGTGGGTTCAGCCTCTCCCCGACCCTTGTAGTCAGGCACGTTGATAAACTGATAGTCGAACTTGAATCCAGCATTGGCCTTGACAAACTCAGCACTTGTCTGCACCTCGGGAAGGTTGCCGAGCTTGGGGTAGCGCCACTGGTAAAGATTTGCGATCGAACCACGAGCACGGCCCTGCTGGTCGAGGGTGACCGTAGGAACGCCCAGTCTGACCAGTCTTGAGAATAGTGACTGCTCAAGATTGGCGTAATGACGGAATGCCAGACTTTGAATGACCGGTGAATTCTGGAAATGGTCTCCGCACAAAACAACCCTTTGCAGAGGCAGTTCACCATTTCGAGGCTTCTGCATCGCGAGTGGCAAAAAGGTCTCGATCTCGGTCACTTGAGCAGCCTCCTCCATAACTACGTTGTCGTAATGGAAACCAAGTGATGCGATCTCTCCTCTTCTGATAGCTGCATGTGTTGTCGTCATGGCGACAATGCGCGCCTCGCTGGTGAGCAGGTAGTTTGCCTTGTCACGATCTCGTCGGAGGATCTCAAACGGAAGTGCATCAGCCAGCTCAGAGAAAATCTTGGAAATATGCCGGTAGCAACCTTCCACAGCTTCAAGCACTTGCTCTTTGCTACTCTCTGGGTGGAGGATAGGTTGCGGGGCATCTGAAAAGTACGAAAGAAAGGGGAAGGCTGCCACAATCTCAGCAGCTGTTGATTCCTCGGCGTAAGCGATTTGCTTGAACCTGTTCCATGCTGGAGCGACGTAGACATTATTGAAATAACCTGCTGTCTCAGCCGAGTTCTCATGAGCTCCAGGGGCGCCAAGGCTAGTTGCTAGTTTCCTCACTTCCAGAAGATAGCGGTCTCGGTTTTCGAGGAATGACTCGACTCGACCATGCTTGCTGAAGTTTCCTTCCGTATCTAGATCCTCTTCGCCGTGTCCGAGCCGCAATAAGTGTCGCTCGTCGATATCGAGGGCCACGATCTTGGCAAATAGCTGGTTGAGTGCTTGGTTGCTATGAGCAAGAAGAAGCGTTTTCTGCTCGGGATAATTGTGATAAATGTTGTTGATAACCTGTGTAACAACATCCGTCTTTCCTGTACCGGGAGGTCCAACAATGACAGTGAGTCCAGGTTGGGTGCCGGAAGTAATAGCTTCAATCTGAGCGGGAGTGAACCGTACCGAGTTGAGCTTAGGGTTATCAACGGGATAAGGGCCGTTGTTGGGGGGCTTATAACTCGATACCCTCAGAGTCTCAATCTCGGCGATAAGTGCGGGATCGGCATCTCGGCGTCTTTTTTTGGAAGGCTTGTTACCTTGAGGCTCCTCCTGCTTCTCGACAGACTCTAGTACGTAGGGCGGTCCAAAGCTACCAGAGACGTCGTCACCTGGGTCAATGATCTTACCAGGGAGACTTTCTGCTAGATGCTGCCAGTCGAGAAAAGTATCCCTAAAGTCGACCTTGCGTTCGCGGTTTGGCAAGTTCTTGTAATGCGCTCCAGCAGGATCCCCATAGCCGAGAAAGACCTCATGAAGCCATTCCGGCAGAGGAATATCTGACAGCACCAGGCTTCGAATGGATTCCAACACGGGCTTGAAGTTGTTTTCCCTTCTTCCTCTTCTCAGCAGAAGGTTGACTTTGCCATAAACATCAGGCTTGCCAGCCGCCGCCCGCTCGGCATCTCTGCTATAAGCATGTGTGTCCAGCTTGAGTTGGATGCGGCGCTTGGTGTCAAGTTTTCCTGCGCCGTCTCGAACATGGCGCCCTGTATCGTCGGTGATTTGATGGATTGCGGCGGTTCGTACAGTTATCACACCTAGTCGTTCAGACTCTGACGAATTATCTCCTCCGTTGCTGATGGACTTTGCTAGTGGTGGCTCGACCGCAATGAGGAAAACAACATCGTCCTGTCGGAGAGAATCCCACTCTCTTCGGACTCCTTCACCCAGACGTCTAACGTCAAAAGAAACTTCAGCGCGTACCGTGGATGGTTTGTCATCTCCAACAAGAGGAGGGACAATCTCAAGTATGGCTGGCTTTGAGATCGGCATCGCCATCTTTGAGAAACCGGCAAAGTTTGTTTCATCTGAGCCCTTGGCCTCTGGGCGTAAACGCCTCAAAGCAGTCTCGATATCCTTTCGGACTCCATAAAAGGACTCGCACCGATACAAGATAAGTGACCGCCACAGAAAATCACCTATTGAGAGATATTGCAGGTTCAGTTTAGGAAGAGCCATCGGATGTGAGCCATCATAAGTTTCTGCCTGCTGGAAGCTGTTATCGAATATTGTCTCCTCGGTTGGTGCCAGGCTCATGTCTCGTGCCTCCTCTTGGAACGTCTTTCTCCGCTCAAAATTAGACAAGAGCACTTCCAGCAACAACTTACGATCCATTGGTAGACCCAAGCTTTCAGGGTAGGCTATCCGGAAACCAAGCAGAGATAACAGGCTCAGAAGTTCTTCGTCTGTCAACGGTTCCAGTAATGCCTGCAGTTCATGCCTTTGGTTAATGGAACCATAGTTCGACAGAGCCAGTACCATAAGCTTCTCTCTGAAATGTTTTAGAGCAACCCGTTGCAACTTGGCGAGTGACGCACAATGTTTGTCGTAAGCCTCTGTCATGCTATACTGGGCGCCTGTCTGGTCATTGATATCAAAGAATGTAAAGTGGGAAAGCAAAGCCTGGAGGTCGCGGAGTAGAGTGTTTTCCTCATCATTAAACATTGGTGATAATCGCATAGCGGGAACAACATGAAGATCCTGAATCAAGGTATTGACATATCGTCTGGTTGGAAGCTGGCCCTGGAGATCGACAAGAAACTCAGTGAAACGCTCACAGTAGAGAATTTGGTCTAAAAATAGGTTGTCAGTGGGATGTCGCAGGAGACGAGGGCTAACATATTTACTTACCCGCCTTTCTGATCTCTGTATACAGCAGACTCAAAAAGTCGAGGAGAAGTGTATAAAGCCAAGATCGCTCGAACCGTAGTCGTGCCTTATTGGGCTCATCAGCGGCCTCGTATCGCTTGTGCGCGGCCTTCCAGGCTTTTCGTAGATGAGGGAGTTGATCTAGGCTAGCTTCGCGCGATGAGTCGGTGGACAAGTTGTGCCAGATACCGATCGATACAAGAGGGGCACATTCTTTGCGGACGAGAGTGCAGTCGAGACTCTGGAAAGCATATATAAGGAAGCAGAGAAGTTGAGTCCGGAGCGTAACGGATAGTGTTCGATCGAGCATCATCGACAAGAGTCGGCGGAAAAGTGAAGAGAAATCGGCGGGTCGGTCCTCGAAGAGTGCTAACAAAAATTAGTTGTCGGTCTGACAGCAAGCCATAAGGACTCACTCCATGTCGCGAGATGCTCTCGATGTTTCACGTTTGCGATGAGCGCAATCAACAGAACGTGAAAGTTAGAAGCCTCCTCTGTGTATCCTGGCCATAGATAACTAAGGGGGATGGAGTCAGTATTCAATGTCCAGTTACTCGTGTTTCTGGCAGCCATACCTCTCTAAAGTCTGCAGGCTCTCAAGAAGCAAAAGAGACTTATACTGGAAGCCCTCGCGTTCAAGTACATCCCAGATACTTTGTTTGAGAACGTCGTTCTTCACCTTGGGCTTCGCTGGCTTCTTGCCAGCTTTCAACCAATGCTTTCGCGCCAGTTGAACGAACTGATGCTCCTCCTCCTCAACTTCGGCCGGGGTTGGCCGTCCATCGTTGACTTTTTCCTTTTGTTCGTTCTGCTTTTGCGCCTTGGCAGCGCCGCTGCCCTTGAGTCGCTTTACTGTAGGCATTGTCGCACTGTCGTGTCGTCATGAGACTATTGAGTAGTTTGCGAAGGTCGCTCATGGGATGAGGCTGCGGAGCCAAGGAGTCGCGTGACCGATGATATGTTCGAAGAACGAAGCTGAACTTTTGGAGCTTGCACCTCGTATGTCTGAAAGCGACCTGCGCCTCTCAAACAAACCGTCTCCAGAATTTCAGCCTCGCAGACCCACGCGACGCGCTGACTGGGTCCAGCCACATGCAAAGTAGCTCTAATGAATAGATACTTCAACGCTAACGTAATTTAGCCGGATCTGTAGGTTTCAGTTTGATTGTGATACTTTTAGTGGTGCTTCCGCGACGTCTCAGCCTTCTCGCTTTGAACATCTACTCCAAGCGCAATACTGCGTGCCCATTCATTATCTTGATCAAAGAAAACAGAGCCTCCCTTTTTTGCTCATACCGACAAATCATTCGCGGCGTCTACGACATATCCTGGGAACTACCTTGCGATTCGATATTTGTACCATAGCGCATAAATACGACCATTATTATCCTTCATTCAATGATAGCCTCAACGAACTTTCATCCACAACGACTAGTTTAGTCGTGCATCATGGCGGCGCAAGAGATAGACAATCCAGCTGCACCGGCGATCGCAGCTTTCACGACTCTGCTAAAAGAATTTCTTTCCCAAGCAGAGGCCGCCAAACCAACATCAGCGATTGAGCCGGCGCTGCGCAAGTCCGATTTCGACGACGTCTCTGGCCGAGTCTCCAGAACCGCGGACGATGTTTCAAGCCCAGCTGCTGAAGGTGCTGCGTCAACGATCAACAAAGGACGGCAGTTTGCTATAATAGAAACCGCGGCTCGTAACATATTCAGCCAACTCATTGTAAACCCGTACTCTCCCGTGCGATCCGCGCCTTGCGCTGACCAAAATAGGCGACAACCACCATCGATTCTCCCGACTATGTCAAGGTGTGGAACCTCCTCGACATCCTGTCGATTCTTTCCGACGATGGACAATGTGATCCCGCGCTCTTGTTCTGGCTAGCAGAGGAACTACTGGACAGCCAAACTATAGCTGGCTGTCGTAAGATCTTTGATTTCCTCGAGTCAAGGAGAGAACGAATCACAGCAAATCATTTCAAACAAAAGCAGTTAATTATTCTTCGAACATGCAACGAATTGCTGCGCCGACTATCCCGTGCAGAAGATACTGCTTTCTGCGGTCGCGTCTTCATCTTCATGTTCCAAAGTTTTCCTCTGGGCGACAAGAGTTCTGTGAACCTGCGAGGCGAATACCATGTCGAAAATGCCACGACATACGAGGCGACGCGGGCAGAGGACGAATCTAAGATGGCTGTTGACGAGCCAGAAGAGCAACTCAAGGAGCAAGCAGAGTCAAGGTCCACACCCAAGTCATCCGACGCCAAAAAGGCAGACAAAGAGGAGCCCCTGTCGACAGACGAGCTTTATCCAATATTCTGGTCCCTTCAGGAATACTTCAGTCAACCCAAAAAGCTTTTTGAGACTACCAATTTGTCGTCCTTCAAAGAGGGTCTAGCAGCCACAATGAAAGTCTTTCAAACAGTGCACAACGATTCAAGGCGAAGCCTGAAACGAAAACGAGAGAGTGGAGAAGAAGATGAGAGTTCTAACACATTCAACCCCAAATATCTCACTAGTAAAGATTTATTCGACCTGGAGGTGGTGTCTCATAACTCAGTCTGACTCGAGGTAAAGCTAACAGCAATACAGATCAGTGATTTGTCTTTCCGTCGACATGTTCTTGTGCAAGCTCTCATCATCATGGATTTCCTCATCTCACTATCCATCCAAGCACGAGTGCGACTTACAGAAGCCCTCCCCGCCAGTGCCAGCGTAAATAAGGCCGTCATGTACAGTGACCAAGTCCTGAGTGACGAAGACGTAAGTATTTCAGGACTACGACCACAGCAGAGAGCGCTTCAGCTAACCCCTTTTCAGGCTGAATGGGCTAGTGACATGAAAAAGACTATTGCGGACTACCTCCGCCAGGGTGCTGATGGTCCATACTTTTATCGAATGGTAGAAACCGTGCTGGCTAGAGACAAGAACTGGGTTCGCTGGAAGATTGAAGGCTGTCACCCCATCAAACGAGACCCAGTCTCGCCGGCATCCTTTCTTGAGGCAAAGGCCAACGTTCAGAAAATGGCTACCAGCAAGCGGCTAAGGTCCGTCCCTATGGGCTCTGTCTCCTTGGACTTTCTCAAGGAGGAGGATGGAGAGGCGGCGATGAGTCGACTCAAAACCAAGGAGCGCTATGAACTACCAGAGCTCGACACGTTCAAACGTAAAATTGCCGACGATGATTTTGAGATCGATATGCCAACAAACGACCAAACCAAAGCTGCTGCTATCGCTGGCAAGGCCAGCAAGAGCTGGAGAGCACTGCGAATCGCAGCGCGCTCAAAGCTTGCCGCACTCGACAAGATAGAAGATCCTAAGAAGATTGATATCGTGTTCGAGGAGCTTACAGAAGTGGATGATATCGAGGACACTTCTGAGCCCACAGCAAGTGAAGAAGATATACCCTCGAACCGAGACCCTATCATCATTTGTGGCATCACAAGCGTAGGCAAGTCAACCATTATCAGAAAACTTATGGAAGAGCGAAAGGGCGTGTTCGCTCCTGTTGTCCGCCATACCACACGAGAGCCTGTTGAAGGTGAGGTCAACGGCAAGAGTTTCCACTTTGTCAAGGAACAAGAGTTCAACCAGCTACGAGATGGGGACCGCTTGATAGAATCAGGTACTCGGAACGGCGTCGATTACGGAACCAGTTTCAAGGCCATCGAGGCTATTTCAGAGAGTGGCAAAGTACCAATCATCGAACTAGACATCGAGGTAAGTCAAATCATCGTCAAAATACGTACCTTACTGACATGTTACATGTCAGGCTGCCCAATATGCCAAAGATATGGATTTCCAGGCACGCTACGTGCTCGTTACGACATCTAACCCCGAACTTCTCAAGCAGCGCCTCAAAGCTTCGGGCAAAGAAGAATCTGCCATTCAAGATATCTTGAAGAAACACTCTACAGAACTCGAGTTGCATAAGGTCGACGAACTGTTTGACACATCAATTGTCGACGACGACGATGTTGAAGCAGTCAAGGCTATTGGGAATTACATTTATGGGGAAAGTCAGGGCAAGCAGGACTTCAGTGAGGACACAGCTATGAAGGATGAGGAGGAAAATACCACCAAGATCGCCGAAGCAAAGGAGGCCACGATGACAGATGCATAATACTGAGACGGAGCATGTCGAAATAATCGTGTACTATCTGTACTTGTAGAACAGTCTTAGGTGTGGACTAGTTGGCAAGGGGCAAAGCAATGTTCCCATATTTAGTGGGGAACTAGGTAGTCATCAGCCATAAGCATTCCACTGTCTGTTGCACTGTCAAAGAGGCAGAGCACATAAAAAACATCAGGTTTCGGGCAAAGAGCCAGTAATAAAATTAAACTATCTGAGCATCCAAGAGCACAGACTGCACTGAGCTGTCAACAAAGTGAAGGCAACAATGCACCACAGAAGCCTACCAGCCCAACAAAACACAAGACACGAACCAAATCAAGTATCACACGGGAAGAATGACTACATAAACAGGATTTTACTCCTCGTCAGAAGACTCCTCCGAATCAGCCTCGGCAAGCCAGGTCAAGAAAGGCTCAGCAGCCTTGCGAACCTTCTTGGAGGTGGAGATGTCAGTGTACTTCTTGCTAGCCTTGGATCCCCACTTGACCACGACCTCCTCGCTGATCAGGTCATAGTGGTAGTAAAGCTGGAGAATCTTGACGATGGAGTGGAACATCTCGGGGTGGTCAGCAGCCAGAGTACCGACAAGACGTTCGGTTCCACCGAGCAGAGCCTTTTCGTGACGCTCAGAGGTAACAAACTGTAGCACGTTAGTATATGGATGCTTCGTAAAAACCAGAATTCAGCATACCTGCTTGAGCATGCTAGCACGCTTGGGAATTTGGGCAACGATGTTCTTATCAAAGATGGTTTGGACAAGAACAAGAACACTACGATGCTTGCCTTCAATACCAAGCTCCTTGGCCTTGACATAGATGTCGATGGATTCGACCTTGTCAACGCTGCCCTTCTCCTCAGCCTGGGACTGAATCCAGTCGCCAAGCTCATCATAGATGGTGGGGCCACCCTCGCCTTCTTCGTCATCATCGTCACCAATATTGAGCTTCTGCTTGAACTCGCCAGGGAGAGAGGCCTGACGGGCCTTGACTGCTTCCTCGCTCATGTCAACAGCCCATTCATGCTCCTTGACTTCGTTCTCCTGGGCGGCTTCAGCGGCCTCTGCTGCGACCTTTTGGAACTCGTCGTCACTGCCAACGTCCTCGTCGCCGTTCTCGTTTGAGCCGTTCTCAGATGCCTCATCACTGCCAGCACCATTCTGACCATTGGTGCCGTTGGCAGCATTGCCGTTCTGTCGAGCCTTCTTGGCAGCCCTGCGTTCGGCCTTGTCCTTCTTGCCCTTCTTGGGCTGGTTCTTGAGGATAAAGCCACTAAGCTTGAGGCGGATGTCGACATCGGTGCGCTGACCGCAGGCCTTGCAATCAAGCAGGATACGATCATCCTTGATGACAACATCGGTCTCAGGGTTCTTGCATTTCTTGCAGAGGACGAACTTGTTGATGAACCCATCGAGGTGATCCTGAAGCTTGGGGGCATCATGAGCACCGTTGATAATCCAACGATCGTCTTTGGGATCGATGTTGGTCTGAGCACCAAGCTCGAAACCAAAGTACTTAATGACATAAGAACCAGGACGGGCAAGAGAGGCAGCAACGCTGCTCAGGTTGACGACGACGGTCTTGATACCGTTTCCTTTACCTTCAATCTTGGTCTGCAGACGCTCCATCTTGTAACGATAGAAAGCATCGCTGACATCGCGACGAACGTTGACGAGAGCCATGGTGGCGGTATTGAGTAATTACTGTCTGAAAGATAGAGTTGACAGCGCAAGGCGGGTGAGCGAGGCTAGTGGTTGATGGAGTCGTGAGATGACGAGGAGGTCATGTATAGACTTGGTAGCAGAAGATGACTTGAGGGTGGGCGGAGCAAGGAAGGTTTCAGTGCTCTTGATGATTTTTGATTGACATGTGGCAGACCGGATGTATGATCGGATGCTGGTGGTGATGCATAGACGACAATGGTGTCTCTAGATTTCAACCGTCGGAACTGATGTCGGGGCTACAAGGCTTTCGCGGTATGCGAAATAACTGCAGCTTGAAGAGGTGTCTGAAGACGGAGAGCTGGTCGTGCTGATACATAAACAGCAGTGTGGTTCGGCGGAAATATGTGTTCGGGAGGTCCGATTTCGTAGGGAGCAAGCGAAGACCGGCGAAGATGGTGCTCCAAGGCCAACACTACACTATGAACGATGCGAAGTTCGTGAGCCAGGTGTAAGTGGTGGGGAAGTCAGGTAGGCGATGCGCGCTGCGACCGGAAGAGTCAACAGGCAAGTATGGGAGTGATATGCGCTTGGCGCGATGGGTTCAGGGCCGCTCGGTTGAGTTAAGTTAAGATTTGCTGTCTCAATGAGATGCAGAGTGTGATGTTGAGGAGGAGAAGAAGAAGAGAAAAAGTGCAAAAGAGGAGCAACCAGGTGAGTTAAGAAGGAGGGAGGGAGGGGCGACGTTAGGGCCGACCGGGATTTTTGTTTTTTTGGATGCCCGGAAGGGACGCTAAAGAATGGGGCAAGCGGCAAAAAAAACCTGACACAACATCGAGGAACCAATACCTTTGATGTTGTGATCCAAACTGTCAGAGAATCTTATGGCCAAAATATTAGTCCTTGGAGATACTGTTTGAGACTGTTTTTGATACTGTGTTGCCAACAAAGAAGTTGCAAAGACTGGATTCCCCCAATATTTGAAATACTACTACGTACCTCAGGTAACAACAATGGAAGAAAACTTAACTAAAATCTGAGTGCCCAAGGTTCCAGGTTTGACTCCAACAGTGACGAGGTAGATGATCAATCACTGTACTTTCAGCGCCTCACCCGGCTCGTAGGGCTCATCCCAGGTAGTGATTCACTGTTACACAGCTCGCTTCGCTAAGTGGGGGAGCCTGCTGTAGCTCCCTGTGTAAGGTCTGTTCCGGGCGCCTCATGCTTAACTGCCAAGCCCCCGGCCTTCTAATACTGAATTTTCCTCACACTGTACACGAGGAAGCCAGGTACCTTCGTGAGCGTAACCTAACGCACTCGCATCGGTTCGATGGATTGGGTGGATGGTTGCCTTTTTTCACGTTGTGATTTCGGGGATGCACCCGGAGAATGACAAATACGACATCGGTGTATTCGGGTTTAAAAGCCACAGACTCCAACCAACGAATGCAATCACGATATGTTGGTTGTTTGAGGTGGTTCTTGATTGTGAGTTTCTCTTACATAGATGATAGAAACACCCTCTACCCTCACTCAGCTGGAGTTGTTTGAGCTTTTGATATCTCCTATCGCCGAGCTGCCGATCCACATCCTTAACCTATGACAATTGCACTGTATTGATGAAGCAGTCCTTGGTGTGTGCGTGTATGTCTGCTAATCGCGATTCTGATGCCCTGATCAAGCTCCCATCTCTTCGTCAATGCTCATCAACTCGTCTGAGTCATAGTTCAGCCCTTCACAGGCACGAATTTGAGCAGGCATCGCTTTCCCCGAGGCCGTGAGGAGATCAGTTGATCGTCCATCGCCATAGATTCGCTCCTCATTGATTCATCCGGCTCAGTTTCGTACTGTGAATACACGTCTCGAAGCAGGGTCTTCATCTCCGCCATGGCAAGACTGTAGCATGTGTTACTATCTTCCCTCTTTACACTCAGCAGAGCTACTCACTGTTTCCCGATGCATCCTCTTCCTCCACTAGAGAAGGCCCATTGGTGTCTTCGGCGGTCGGCATCTCCTTCGGCTTCCAACCACCTTTCAGGGTAGAATTTGTCCGGCTCGGGGAAGACATGATCGTTGATTCGGTGAACCGAAAGAGCCTGGCAACTGACAACTGTCTCCTGGGGTAAGGAGAATCCATCAATGACACGGCCGCCGTGGGGAACGTATCGAGGCAATGACATTGGAATGGCAGGGAAACATCTCAGTCCCTCGTTCAGAACAGCATCTAGCATGGGCAATTCGTCAAAGTTGGCGTCAGGCTTGCTTCGAAACTCTTCTCGCAGAAGTCGTTGATACTTTATCGATCGGGGCAGTGAAAGTTCCCACATCAAGAAGCAGAGAACATCGCCGGTCGTATCGATGCCAGCGGCCATGTGATCGAGACACTCGGCAGCCATGTCGATAGTATCAAGGACGCTATCCTTCTCCTTAAGCCGGTTAAGAACGGTGAAATCTGCTGCACCATCTTCTTTGGCGTTTTCAATGACAAAGTTGTCGGCCAGAGGAATCAGTCGAGGTTTGGCAAAGCTCGTCAGAATGCTTGATCCAAGACGGTGTAGAATCGGGCTATAGTACTGGACCAGACGATCTAAGTTCTCTTGTGAGCTCCAACGCGTGATCCACGGCATATGAGAGCTTACTCTGAAGACTGTCATCGGCAGCAACTTGATGCATCATTTCTTCGTCGTCCTTATTTTGCAGGCAGTTGCTTCCATAAGGGTGGAACAACTGGTGCGTAACGCAATCACAAGCATATGCGTGCAACGCTGGTTTGGTCAGCTGTGACGTTCTCCTCAATCGGTTCAGCTCCTTGTAGTCTGAACTAACCTCTCTATCTCAGTTTGTTAGCATACCCCAGAAAGAAAGAACACTCTACTTACAAATACGTCTGCCGTCTTGTCAGGCGAGTCAACGCAACGCTCAACAAACCACTTGGAACGTTCTTGTATCCCGGCCAGGGGGGCTTGCTTCATTACGTTGCTGTTGGCATATCTATCGCCAATCATCCTCCGTCGTTTCGCATGCTGGAAGAAAGTCAGCTTGACTAAACATCGCGGCTTCTAATCTGAACTTACGTCGCCTTTAACTAGTGTTGAGAACATTGTCCTGTAAGGCACAGTCAGAACCGGCATCCCACTCCTATAACGTGGGTTCTTACCGCTTGCCGTAGACTTGAAAGAGGTCATAAAACTCTGTCTTATCGTATCCGCTACCACCAGAACCATAAATCTCTTTGAGGGCATCAATCGAAGTGAAGGAAACCTCATTGGGGGCGATCCTGACAACTGGGCCATATTTCCTATGAAGCTCGTGAATATATACGGTACGGTTGGCATTGAGTTCGTGCCATTTCAGTACAAGTGAGGTGAAGTTGGATATCAAGGGACCGGGAACCTTTGCCGTGGCCGAAGTCATGCGGACAATGAGATGAGTAACAACAAGGAGAGCAGCAGCTCCAAGCATGAAGCTTGGTGATAGTATAAACATTGTAGCAACGTTGATATGTTTGAACTTGACTAGTCGATGGCTGGTTCTCTCATTTCATGAAGGGGGAGATGGAGAGTTGGAGCCAACCATCGACCGGCTAGATTGAGGTTCTTATCACAAGGCATCTGAGATAGAAGCGCTCCGATATGACTCCAACTCGTCGGGTCCAAACCCGAATTGCGTACTTCGTGTGGGTGGGATTGCTGCGTAACCGAGAGATAGGTTGATCCATAGTTAACCAGTCACGCCCTTTGATATTCTCTCTATTACATATCCGTATCTAGTTGTCGCTTCTTTGTCCCCTGTTGAGTAAGGTCTTCTCCACATTCTAGGGATTCCCGCGTCCGCCTGCTTTTAGGATCAATGATAACATCCACACCCATAGATTTGCCATTAATGGATCTTGACTTGAAAAATGTTTTGATTTCTCTACCTTTTCAACCTATGATACAGCAATCTACATAGTACAGCTTGTCCATGATTCGTCCAATTGCTCACGCATGCCATTCGTTCTCGTCTGCTAAACATCCATACAAAGAAACAACCAACGTTGAAATTCCCCAACCCCAACCCCGGCATTAAAGCATGTCACTTGACGCCCTATTTCATGTCATGAAGTTCAAACTACCGACTTCCGGACCTCTCACCCCTGCAAATCCCCGCATTCATGTTATCCATTGATAGCGTGGCAGAGATATGATGTCCATATAATTTCATAGCTCCGGTTTCTTATCACCGCCAGGTTTCTGATGATTACCTCCCCCAAGGATGCCAGAAATCCAACTCAGGCCCGGAATCTGCATGGGAGCCGCAGGAGGATATTCCTTGCTGCCGATCTTGGTTTTGGGAGTACAAGTACACCATTCAGCCTGTGGCACTCCGTCGAAGACTTGTTGAACGTGATTGCCGCACCCACGCCACGACTTCTTCGCTATATAGGCTTCAATTAATATCTCACAAACTCAATTAGCGTAGATTAAATGACAGAAACTCACAGCATGTTGGGCAAGTCGCACCAAAGCACATGAAGGCAGGCTGTTCTCGTTCAGATGCGATAGTGAATGGCCAATTGTCATATCACCTCTAAGCAGGTCAAGTCAGGTATTGTTGGTGTGAATGTTTGAAGCGAACGAGTTCTTTTGGGGCGCTGAGGTTTCTTCTGGGGGCTTAGGTTTATATATCAGTGTTCTCGGACTCATTACGTTGGTTGGAAGCGGAATAATCATAGATGAAGGATGTGGTCGCTGAATTAATTAATCGCCGGCTTGGAATGACGGTTCTCCCTACAAGCCTACCCTGGACATGGGTTGATGAAGATATCTGTGCCAATGTTGTTCAACACACCACTAAAAGACGAGGATGTACTGCTAAGCGATGGTATTTGCTTCAATTTCATGGCTTATAAGTGGTTCTCATACATTACACATTATTCATTTGGAATGTGCCTTTTATAAATGTCTTCTCATACAGGTTCGGGAGTTACATCCACGTCATTTAGGGGCCAGCCTCAAGCTCAGCTAGCTGGACCGTTTATTGTATGGTAAGCCGAAAAGAGGAGTGCTGTTCATGTCATGGTAGCTCATCAGAACAGAGGGACTTCAGACCTCGATCACCGGCCAGATCTAACTTGTGGTGAGAAACATAAGTTAGCCTCGTGCTGCCACACTTGACACTGGATCAACACACACCCCTGTATGACAGGAAGCTTAGGGGTTGCTATTCATAGTATCAAATTGCCAGGGTACGCATAGCTTGTGGGATGCACTGAGATTCAAAATTAAAGATGACCAGTTAAAAAGACAGTACTGTACGTAGAGCTTCCATTTGATATAGTAGCAACGAACATTACATTGTATAAGACGAATGATAGAACATATCGAATACCCTCAGAGATCTTTATAGCCACATAATCGTGCTGGGCTACATCAATCATTAGCAAAACAACCGGCAATACGCAGCATTGTCTTTCAACCGCAGGATCACATATTGGAAGCCTGCCTGCAGACACAGCCTCCTTTCAACAGACCCCAGTGTCCACAAGGCGACTCTGGCCAACGTGCTCCGCTCAAGAAACAAGGACCTACCGAGACAACTTCCGACAAGGCTGATGAACCGCAAGTGAGAGATGATCAAAGCTTGAAGTACTAGCTCTCATAGGAGGGCTTATTGCTGACATGTACGGGAACCTAAGCTTGGAAGTGGACGAACCCGACCTGTCTATAGTAGAGAAAGTCTCAACCAACCCGATGCTGACCATCCAAAGGTTGTAGTGCATATCGGCTGCGCGCGCTAGTGGATACAGTAACGTTGGTACATATATCCATTTTCCAGAAACATGTCACCTGCAGTCGAGGATATTGGCAGATTAACATGGAACGTGCTAACGTTGCTGGAGGTCTTGGCTCGTATCCAATTGTCTTGTGCATGGTCCTATGCTAAGAGGTAACAAAAATCTGTTTAAAAAACCATCAGTCTTGGGTAGCTTATGTTGTAATTTTCCGTTTCGCAATCTAGTTCAGGGTCTTGGTCACAAACCACAGGCCTGCCTTAGTACCTACTAGAGGTATCATCATACGAATACAGTGCCACGGGGTAATTAGTTACAGTCAGTCGAGGCTGTGCTGTACTCTGTTAGTAGGTAATTTAGTATCTAAATTAGTAGGTACCTAGGTAGCTTAGAAGTTAGACGTTGTTTTATTCGTGTCGGCCAGATGAGCCCTCATACACGATTGAATAGCATCGGCCGCGCAATTGATCAAGTTAGTAACTCGGAACACAACCCAAAGGCATATTAGCGAGTGGTACTGTATCCGCCTTATCACCCCTCTGCTACCCAACCTCTCTAGGAATCCAGGGATGTTTGGTGTCCACGAGGTCTTCACGTACATCCATACTTAGGTAGCAGGGTAGCAAGTAAGGCGCTGAACATCCACTAACTACGGCTCATCCGTGGCAGCGGGTTCAGCACCGGCACCCACCTAGACACAGGCAGAACGGGATAGCTCAATCAGCTTGCGTCGTGTCCCGTCCCGTCCGATCGGTGCCCCCCATTGCTTCTATAGGTAGGTACTTTAGTAGGTAGGTGGCTCCAAGAAGTGCATTGCTTTGATGTACTGCCCTGATTTCGATAGGTGACCTACCTCAGTAGTTACAGGACTTGACTTACCTCACCTACCCTTGGTTGGCATTAGACTCTATCTCTCTCATCTACGTCCCATAACTTCCGCCTGTTCCATTCTCTCCGACCTCACCTCAACACTCGCTGTGCGCGATTACCTCCTCCGAACTCCCTCCTCATCTGCCGTCCGCAACGACAATCGCAATCGCAGTATGAGGAACTTCCTCGGCAAGCACAGCAACCGGTCATCGCATGCGCTCAGTGAGCCGCGAAACTCGTCCAAGACGCCTGCGACTTCAACCCCGACGAACAACAGCCAGACTCCGACAGGCGGTAGTGCTGCGACTCCTCAAGCGGCAGGCCACCAGCGTCAACCAAGCCACCAGGCTCAGCAGATCCAGCCGGATCAACACTATCAAGTTCAGCAGCACCAGCAACTCCTTGACGAGGCAGACTCAGCCTCCCACGGCGCCCACTTCGGCCACTCGCACTCGGTCGGTGCCAATGCCAACGCTGCCAGTGCTAATGCGAGCGCCAACAATCCTTCCACCATAAACCCCCATTCAGCCTTGTCCTCGTCCCATAACACTGCCTTCAGCTCGAGCGAGTCCTTTGATTCACAACAGCCGCCTCCCCCCTCTCACTACCTGCAGAATCAACAGCCGCCGTTGCATCTCCAACATCCCCAGCAGCAGCAGCCTCAAGGTTCTCTACCGTTACTGCCCTCCCCCTCCTCCGCTTCCGCTGGCGCCCCTCCCCCGCCGCATCTCTATAGCTCGCCTTCAGCCGCCAGTAGCACAACCGGTGCTAACATTAATCAACTTCCTCCTTCTTTACAGCAGCAGCAGAGTTCCAACCTTTCTAACGTCGCATTTGATCCTCATCAGCCGCAGAGCGAATTCAACGACGCGAGCCTGGGCCGTTCGCAGAGTATTCGTTATAGCGCTGCCACGCCTTATAGCCTTCAGACCTCATCCGTAGAGGACCTGAACCGTTACGGCCAAATTCTACCCCAGCAGCTACAACAGCAGCAGCAGCAGCAGCAAGCACAGGTACAAGCACAACAGCAAACAGCTCCTGTTGAGAAGCGCTCGACTCGAAAATTGATTAAGGGCATATTTTCTGGGTCCAATCGTGGGGCATCTGACGGCCAACACCACCATAGCATAAGCATCGGCCACAATAACAACCAATCCTACGATAATACTGGCGGCCTTGCACGTCGCCCTTCCAAGCGGGTGAGCAATCCACCGCCTTTCTCTTCTGAATCGTTCCCTGCTTTTCTTGTTCCACTCCTTACCAGTTATGAGCTGGAACCCCCAGTCTTCCTATCTCGTTTGTTCACTTGTCTCTTCCCCTCTCTCAGCCCAGCCCAACACCCCTCTCCCACTCCCAATCTCACTCTGTCTTCCTCTCTGCTCTACCTGTTACTCAGCGAAGCACTCGGCCAGCCACAGTCGTCAAGCCCAGTCCAGAATTTGACCCAATCTCCTTTCATCATCCCTAGCCCAAGCCCAAGCCCCAGTCGTTAATTCTGGCTACGGTGCCATGCCATTGGCATTAGTCGCCCTCACCGCGTCCGCCAGCTCAAGCTGAGCTCCTTAGCAGGTCCAGCAGCTCCCCAATAGTCAACGTTCCCCTTTACCCCAGCTTTCGTCTCGCCAAGGTCTCGACGATATCAATGAACACTATACCGCCCATCAATCTAACCTGCCACCACCTTCACAGACTTCACGAATTTCGCTCCACAACACCATTCGCCAAGTTTCTGGTGAAGTAGACCAACAACAACATCAGCAGCAGCAGCAGCAGCCGCCTTACGAGGACGCCGCCGTCTATCACCAGAACCAGAGCCAGGCCCCGCTACAGCAGCAGCTGCACCAACAACAGCCGCAAACCCACGTTCAGGTACATACGGAGGAACAACAATCACAAAGTGGTTACGAGACGAACGTGTACGACCAGCAACAATCACCTCTCAACCCACCACAGCATTCGCCTTCGCAACAACCTTATCAATTCCCGAACGCCCAACAGCAAGGCAACTATCACCAGGGTGGTAATCAAGGTGGAGATCTACGATCAGCTCCCGCACACTTGGGCCCCAGCGCACAGTTTCAGAACCCTGAAACAGTCTCTCAGTTCTCGCATGAATCGCCTATCGCCGACTCGGACCAGCGTTCGGCCAAACTGCAATCAGCAACCAACTCTCCCGCTGTGAACCACGCCCTGTATATACAGAATCAAGATTCAACCCCGAGCCTCCCTCCTGCTCAACAGACAACAACTCAGCCGCAGCAACCCGGTATGGCACCACCAACTGGAGGACCTCCGTCCGCGCGCCGTCCTGACTCCGACAAATTGCGTGGGCAGGCCGATGTCCCCGGTGGCCCGCCCCCCACTTACCGTCCCGCCAACTCCATGAACAACATGAACCCGCTACCTCCCGTGCCGCCACAGTCGGCCGGCCAGTCGCCGGCTTACCGTGGCGATCGCCCATCTCCATATGAGGGCCAAACCGTGGATCAAGGAAGGGACAGCCCCCAGCCAGTATCTGCAGTCCCCGCTGAGGCTGGCGAAAATGACAAGTCTTTCAAGGACCTTTGTAAGTACAGACCAGAAGAATCTCTGCCTAGCCGCAGTGAGCACAGCATACTGATTATTTGCAGTGACTAAATACAAGAACGTCAAGAGACTCTACTTTGATGGCAAGGGACAGATTGAGGCCCTCAATGGCCAAATCGTGCATCTCCAGAATGCAGTCGCCAACCAGCGCATGTCGCAATCGCGTACCGCTCTCGATGACAGTGAATACTCGACACGATTCAACCGACTCAATGGTGCCATTAACAACCTTTCATTCAACATTCGAAAAGATTGGCGGTGCGTACCACAATGGCTTGATAAGTATGTCAGCACAGAAGCACTCAAGACAGGAAAGGCTGAGATGACAGCCATTGGGCGCGCTGTGATCTCACGTTGGATCATGGAGGAGGTGTTCAACAAGTGTTTCCACCCTGGGTTAGATGCACAGCTGAGCCAATCTCTCAAGGAGATTGAGCTGGGCATTCGAAGCAACACGCATACCTTGACTAGTCAGGAAGAGTTCGACGCCCTGACGAACAAGATTGTGAGCTGGCGGATGACATCATTGGACGGTTTGCATCGACAGCTCAACTCATCAGCTGCGAACGATAATCGCAATGCATTTATCGCCAAGTCAACGGCGTCCCTGACAAGCTGTCTTTACCAGTTTCTTTGCAACCCGCCACCACCTGGCGTGGACGGTAGCGCATCGATGATCGTGGAGCTTGCGGTG
Organism: Fusarium fujikuroi IMI 58289; assembly: GCF_900079805.1. NCBI lineage: Eukaryota > Fungi > Ascomycota > Sordariomycetes > Hypocreales > Nectriaceae > Fusarium > Fusarium fujikuroi. Next base: position 1,733,007 of record NC_036628.1, on the reverse strand, counting down.
GGCATTGCAGCCAACCTTCCCCTGGAGAGTCGGGATGTGGCCATTACCTACCCGTTGCCCGGAGAGATCGTCCAGCCACACGTAATGGAGGTTGAAAAGGCTGCTTTGCCAGTCTTGGAGGCTCAGAAGGGAGAGGGAGAGGACGACGACAAGAACGGCGACGATGAAAAGAGCGGCAAAGCTAAGACTGGTACGTTGAATAATGCAACCCCGCCCGAGAGCGGGGAGGGTAACGATGCTTCAAAGAGCGCAAGGAAGGATGCTGACAAGGACACTTTTGTAGCGGCCCTGCCGAAGGACTCGAACAGGGTGCGATTCGCAGGATTTATGGCGTTGGAAGTCCGAGGGAGACAAGTACTGATGAAGGCGCCTGTCTGGACTCTGTGAAGACAAGTACTTTGAGTATTGATAACTCTATTACGATGAAGCTCAGGGAAATGAGCAATCAGCGCCATGTGTTGGCTGAAATGGCGAGGCGACAGTAGATATCCGGAGAGAGAATCAGGGCCCGAGAGTTGACCGAGGGTTTAAGGGGCCGTGGTAACATGACCCCAAACAGGGCAAGATGGGACAGAGGATCACGAACGGCATGATGATGTTCTTTTTATTATTATGAGGGATACTGGATGCGGACCCTTATTTTGTTCTTTGTAAATACATGTTAGCATGATACGAGCAGTTCATGATGCGACAAGGATTTCCTATTGGCATCTGACTACATATACAAATTCAGTTTGGAGTCACAAAAAGGCTCCAAATCACGTAACGATTTGAGCATGGATGTATAATGAAGGTGCCTGACCTGGATTAGGATGGATGATATAAGTCAATCACTTACCGTATTTGGACTCGATGCGAGATGAGTCGAACCTGGAAGGGTCCAAGCTGCCTGTTATGGAACTAAAGACCTAACTTTAGTACCTAGGGCTGGATTCTACGAGGCCCATAAGATCCTGGGGATAGGGCACCTAGCTTCTGGAAGAGGAGGCACTTGATAAACGGCCAAGGAGTCATGTCCTGTCAAACGAGTCATCCCACAGCAGCAAATATCCATATGCGGATACCTTGTGAATTTATTAAGCAGGATCCTTTTCGCCTTATCCGCCCAATCCATAGTGGCGAGGTTCCTTAGCAATTTGCTTCGAGTGAGTCATCAGGCTCATTACTGTTTTCAGACGTGCACTAAGAGCGACAACCTAAGTATGGAACTTTGAGTTGCTGACTGCCTGAGCTCCACTATCTGATCCAGAAACCGCATTACATAAATAACGGCGAGAGCTGCCCCCCTCGCTCCCCCCCCCAAAAAAAATAGAAGGAGGGGCAAGAAAGCAAAACCAACCAGACGAAGAAAAAAAACCTACGACGAGCATCCACTTTGCGATACCAACAATCTTCAACTACATCAAAACCCCCAAAATTCTAGACTCTACTACGACTTGCACGATCCAGACCACTACAGCAATCATGGCCGTACGCGCTCAATTTGAGAACTCCAACGAGTATGTCATCTTTATTGTCTTTTCTTCTGGTGATTGAAGCTCCCTGCGCTTCAAGCACCCCGCCCCCGCCTTTCTTATGCGGCGCATATCTACCTCTGTGGATGATATGCCTTGTGCTGTACAATGTGTATGAGATTGAAATATCAGACCTGGATGCTGACATGAAATCTCCAGGGTCGGTGTCTTTTCCACCTTGACCAATTCCTACGCCCTCGTGGCTCTCGGTGCCAGTGAGAACTTCTACAGGTAGAGTCCCCTCACCTATCTTGACAACTAGTTTCATGCTGACATCTTGCAGTGTCTTTGAAGCTGAACTCCAAGATATCATTCCTACTGTGCGAACCACAATCGCTGGCACCCGTATCATTGGCCGTATGACCGCTGGCAACCGAAAGGGTCTTCTCGTTCCCACAACCACAACCGACCAGGAGCTGCAGCACTTGAGAAATTCACTTCCCGATTCAGTCCGTATCCAGCGTATAGAGGAGCGCTTGTCAGCTCTCGGAAACGTCATCGTCACAAACGATCACATCGCTCTTGTGCACCCTGATCTGGAACGTGAAACAGAAGAGATTATCGCAGATGTCCTCGGTGTGGAAGTATTCCGTCAGACTGTTGCAGACAATGTCCTGGTGGGCAGCTACATGAGCTTGTCTAACCAGGGTGGTCTCGTGCATCCCAAGACTCCTATCCAAGATCAGGACGAATTGTCCAGCTTGCTTCAGGTTCCTCTCGTCGCCGGTAGTGTCAACCGTGGTTCTAACGTTGTTGGCGCTGGAATGGTCGTCAACGACTGGCTCGCCGTGACTGGTCTCGACACAACTGCAACGGAGCTCAGCGTTATCGAGAGTGTGTTCCGCCTCGGCGAGGGTCAAGGCCCCAGCAACATCAACACGAGCATGAAGGACACCATGGTCGAGTCTTTCTACTAAGTTAGGCCTGATTTGTGTTTCTGTTTCTCACATTCATACATACACACACATATTGCTTATGGGGCTTTGCTGTTACGTTACTCGTCCGGCAATTGATTGGACGAGCGATAACCATCGTCGCGCGACAAGACGAACAAACTTTTAACTTATACGGGGCCTGGTGTTTGGAAACTTGAATGATTTTGCGGTGCGGTTGATATCAGGAATAAGGTATGCATGATCATAATGATCGAATGATAAATACTCATACAGGGACGGCTCTCGGCCACCCCCCCCCCCC